>NC_138655.1:43497013-43574917 GCF_964273445.1 Streptopelia decaocto
GGGGAAATAAATGCCTAGGAGAAAGGACTAGATTCCTGAGTGTCCACGAAGCCAGTCTGATTGCAGTGTTCTGCATCTGACTCCACTCAGCAGGATGATATGAAAAGCTGAAAGTGTAGGATAAAAAAATGAGAAAAGAAAAATAGAATAAAAGTAATTATCAGAGAAAGTGAATTTATGAAGGAAACAAGAAATAATGGAAAGAGATTTTTAATACTTTTGATTAGTGGGGATGTTAAGCAATATAAGAATAAGACTACTTTTCTTTCACGAAGAAGATGTCACTTTAGTGATATTGTAACAGTATAATGCAGCAAACTTCTGTACCCACTTAGATGACTGGTTCTATAACTTCAAGGTGCAAATCTTTAATAATTTTAGAAAATAAGTGAAATTCAACTAGTGTGGGACCGTTGTCAATTAGAGAGAAAGAATTTAATCTCTAATTGCTGGTGGATTTCTGGACACACAGAAATTTTAGCAGAATTTGACCTTGGACTATTCAACATCTAAACTTCTTTGTACTTGTCATAAAACTTAAATTAACCACTGGAAATAGCTTCTCCGGTCATTGTTATTTCAGCAAAGCAGGTCAGCAGCCTGACAGCTCTCTCATGTAACCTTCCCCTTGTTACAATTCTAATCCATCAAGGTAACTTCAAGGATAGTTTCAAATTATTTTTCCCCAAGGTAGCATTAGGTTGACATTTACAACAAAAGCTCAGCATTCTCAAATCCTTCTCATCCGTTGTGATGAACAGATGGCACAATAAAGATAGAACCATTTCCTTACTCTCAAAACTTAGAAGTGGAATTTGTTAGGAAAAACTAAATTGATGCTATAAATATTTCTGAAGCTGCTTATAGTTTAGTACTCTAGAAATACAGTAACAGCAATATCCTTCTTTTTTTCTGGCACCACTGTCATCAATACATAACTGGAAGTTAAAAGAACATAAAAGTTTAGAAACAACCCCCTGTTTGCCTCAACTCAAAACCTACAAATTATTTTTCTTAATTGGCTGAGAGACATCCCAACCAATATCAATACACTCATTGCTGCTGTTAGTTGGAGCCTCTTAATAGCGAAAATGTTCCAGATTCCTTGTAGGGTGGACTTTAAGCTGCCTTTTCTCTGATTCCCTCCGGTCCCTCCATCAGGCAGAGTGCAGCAGTGTCTCTGCTTTGTGATTCCTCCTCTTCTACTGATTACAACAAGGAGGCACAACCACACAGTACACCCACAAGTTTTCACTCTAACTAGAAATACACATTAGGCTGCCTCCCCTGCATCAGTGAGGAACCCTCCTCAGCCAGGGTACAATGCTAGTACATGTCTTTCTCCTCACTGACCACTTTAAAAGATGGTCAGAGGAGGAATTACAACTTAGCAAAGCCTAAATCTAGACTGCCTAGAAAACACCTGAATGCTAAAGAAACCAAAACAAATCCAAATCAAACCAAACCGAAACACACAAAAAACATATCAACCTCTGTGTTTCCCAGTACCGTGGGACTCTTCATAACAAGAATGCCTTGTCAATGGGCAAAAGAAGAATTTATTTGCTTTCTGAGGAAACCCTCACTTCTGGAACTGGACACAGTACCTGCATTTACCTTTTTTATGGAAAAGCATAAAGGAACAAGCATATATAGATAATATACTTCTATACACTTTGACATATTCCTGTAATAGTCAGAGAATAAGGTGGTGAGTGTGACATTGTATCCAAAACACAAAGAGTTTCTCTCCACCTGGTAACTGAGACATCTCAGTATTCAACTTAAGCTGAGAGACCGAGTCTTAAAAAAAAAGCTTTTTTCTTGTTGTTTGACAGGACAAAGAATGTACAGCTGTTAACAGTGAATTATAGGATAAAACTAATAAAAAGGAGTGAGCTGACTAAAGGAAATATCATGCCAATCAATGTGCTTTCAAAAATCCTCTGACTTACACAGTGTGAAATCCAAACATACAAGAAGAGTATTCTTACACTATACCACCTGGTCATTACACAGTGCTTTGTTTATGTATTCAGTTCCCTTTTGTGACTGAAATTTCCTGTAGAGAGGTTGCTGAAGAGGAAAAGGAAGGAAGCAAGACAGGAAACAAAAAGAAAGCATTGCTACTACAAAAGAAAGAATAGTAACTAGATGTGAAGAATCTCTTTTTATTTTTGTTGTCAATAGCAATTAAAAAACATTGCAAGAAAACAAAATTAGATTAAAAAGTAAGTCATTTTGATTATAGGAAATAGTACCAAAGAAACTCTCAAAGTCATGGTTACCAGGAGAAAAATCATCCATGTTAATTGAGGATATTTTGTAACTTTGCACTTAAAAGAAAGATTACAACATGTTTTATATTGATGTTCTTACAGAGAATATTCTTCCATAGAGAATTGCTCCTATATTAATATTTATGATATGCATATTGGCTTTTTGAGTTGGCTACAGTTTGCTCTCCTAGAAAATATTAATACTTTAGAAATGCTACATATCTGCAATTGCCTTGTAATTTCATCAGTGATGGCAAGAAAGCTTTAGGGGGTTAGTTCAAACCTTGGCGGCTTGAGGGCACTCTTTGATTTTAATAAAGCAGCCTATGCAAAGAGCAAGCTGTCAATTTAATTACAAGTAGGTCAGAACCAAACTAGGCCATTTTTTCTTTGGGCCAAATCATACACCAGAGGAGAAAGGCTAGGCTGAAAGGATTTTGCTACAAATGCCAATCAGTAGTTACACAACCAAGGAAATGAGTCTGTTAGTGGCTTTTACAGAGCAAACCAATGGCTGCCTGTGGGTATTTAGGATCACTTATGAGAACAGAGCTATAGCAAGTTTTCAGTTTCCCACGAGGGAAAGGAATGCATGGGTGGAACTGGATTTACTTTTCCTGTAAATTGCACTATGTAAAGGAAAGGGAAAGGAACAAAGTGACAAATTTGATAACTGCCATACTATAACATGCCGTTAATTTTTCTAGTGTTGTGTCTTCCATTTCTGTCAATGAACATTACATAAAAGAGAGGATTGAATGCTGCATAATATATCTAGCTATATATACTTTCGCATTTCCTGTTCACATGTATCACAGATCTTCCCCCACCTGCAACTGTCATCCTCTAGCACAGCTTGAATCAAGAGCTTGAAGACATCAGACATTGGGTAATGCCATCACTGCATTACTAAGCATGTTTCTGAACATTATTTAACATCCTTCTTTTTAAACAAATAGTCATTTTTCTGATGCAAGTCACCATTCTTTGGAACATCCTTCACATTGTACTATTTAACAACCACCTGAGTGCCTTAAAATCTCCCTCAAAATCAGAATCTTAAAATAATAGACACTTTATGTGCAGAAGTCAGGGAGGAATCTGTTCAAAAAGGTGTATTTTGTAACAAGACAAAATAAAAAATGAAGAAACATGGATAGACTTGCTCATAGGCGTAATGCCAACCAGAAAAAAAAGAGAAAAAAAGAGAAGTCAAATCAGTTTCTATTCTTTGAAGATAACTTTTTATTAAAATAAAATAAAACCCTAAACAATATTTGTTGGATAGCAGTAGTGCATCATTTGATGTAAAGATCAGATCTTTTATAAACTAAATGCCTCATAGCACTTCCTTAACTGATCTTTCTTGTTGAAAAGAGGTGGATCTGTAAAGAGAAACATTTAGTGAGGTTTGAAATGTTCACACTGCACCCTCCAAAATGCATAGACTACAAACAAGCTCCAGTTTCGTTGATTGAACAAGCATTTGCTGTGCGAATGTGTTACAGGCACTCCAGAAACATGCTTTCTGGGTTAGTTTCATTTGAAGAGAGGCTAGTTTGTACATCCCAAGATTATTCCTCACAGTGAACCAAAATGTGGTATATCTGTTGGCTGGGGGGTTTTCTTCAAACCACATTCTTGATTCAACCTAAAATAATGATGTAGGCACTCTTTAAGTTTACCAGGATAAACTGCATGCAAATACTAACCATTAGAAAAAGAAGAAAAACAAACAAACGAAAATGACCATTTCCTGCTTATGGGTAATACATTTGCAATTTTGAATTATGTTCTTCCAGATATGATGCAAATCAAGAGATGACTGAGTGTATCGGGTCATTTCTCAAGACTATATAATGATGCTTGATTTTCTGTTAACAGGAAGATCCCTTAGGAGACACCATATCAACAAAAGCAAAGATTGTAGGCTTTATACAAAACTTCTTCATGTTAGATGACCAAAAATCAAATGTCCAAGTTTAAAGATATTGATAATGTTAATCTAGCCTACAGTTAATTAAAGAAATAGTATTCTTGAAATAAAAATCAATTCTCAAGCTAACCTACCAGTAGGTAGGTTCAGTCTAAGATAAAAAAAAAAAAATCAGATCAAAGAAACCTTAATTTTGTAGTATAACATTATCACAAATGGCTGGCTTTTGCTAGTTTTACAAATGAAACCGATTGAAATACTCCTGAGGAACATGATCTGAAAAAAAAAAAAAAAAGACACAACTAAGTGTCATTGCAAAAAAAAAAAAAAAAAAAGCCTAGTTACAATGAAATAGGAAGTTCAAAGTTCTGCTGATATCATCACACCATATTACTCTGTATAGATAAAAAAAGGACAATCAGAAAAGTTTACATCAGGGACTTCTTCAAGCCCCAAAGACTTAAGTTATTAAATTAGATAGTATAAAGTTGTTACCAAGTTTTGGTAGGCCTAGTTGTTTTCTAAAGACATAGTATAGACAATGTTAAGAACTTGCAAGTAATTTAAGAAAATAAAATCCAATATGCTACTCTATCAGGATTTGTGCAAAAAGCATCATTATAGTAAAAAATTTGAAAGTCTAGGGTTTTTTTCATTTTATAGTAATCATCTAAGTTACAAGTTTAAACTTGAATGCTGTGAAGGCTCTTGTTTAATGCTTCTTGAAACACTCTTTAAGGCTATTTGTTCTTTCACTCCAGACAAAGAGAGAGATAATATTCTGAACATGTATTTGCCTCTACTCTGTCTTCTACAATTTTCAGCCGGATTAACAGTACGCTTATGAATAAATTCCCAGAATTTCTAATTCCTGCCTTCTCCCAAACTCTCCCAAGTATTTATAATCCATTTTCTTCTTATTTGAAGACTTTACAAAACTCTGTGGGTAATTGCTAGAAATAAGTATTAGTATACTCCAGCTATTCTGTGACATATATGCAATTCCTTTCTATTGCACATGCAAAATACAAAAAGACTGCCTTTCTGGTGGTGAACAGGTGATTCTTCCTCAGGTTGCTTCTGCAGTAGGAAACAACATTTTACTTTGGAGAACAAGACATTTTGCTTGTTCTTCCCTTTTACATTGCTTGCACCCTTATGCACTCTAGCTACTGCATGATATAAACCATGTTTTAATCTTTCCTCTAATGTTTGTATTTCTTTCTATCTGGAAAGTGTAAAAGTTTACAAGTGCAGGCTATGCTATGTATGATGGATACCATGTATAAAGAAAACTGAATGCCTTTTTCCTATCATATTGTTAGATGATCTGAGATAGTAAATCCTCTAGGTATTATTACTCTGACATTCCAACAAATCTGAATGCATTTCTCAAATGACATATAGATTATAGATTTAGCCTGATTTTTGTGGTGATGTTTAACAGGTTTTCTATCCTTACACATCTTTGGTTACTCAAGCAGTGTTGGTGCTTTTAGAAGAGGCAGCAAATAAAAACATTTAAAATACAGTTTCACAGGCATAAAATCAAAATAACTTTTCATTACTAAGGGTTCATCCTAGAGTAATTGACACCTGATTCTTCCATGCAGCCTTCAGCATTCATAAAAATCATGTCAGGAAGGTTTCTGATGAAGCTAAAGGAAAAATTTCCCCTGCACTGATATTCTCTAGGAAGTCTCAGACAGAACTATTAAATCATACTGAGTTGTATACACCTACTGAGAGGCCTGTTAGTCAAGTGTTTGCAACACCCTCCTTTTCTCATAAGCACTCCTTAATTCTTTCTTTTCCATTCATTTGGCTGGTGTCCTAGTTTTGGCTGGGGTAGAGTTAATTTTCTTCCCAGTAGTTGCTATAGAGCTGTGGTTTGGATTTAGTGTGAGAAGAATGCTGAAAATACACTGATATTTTCGTTGTTGCTAAGTAGTGCTTACACCAAGTCAAGGACTTTTCAGCTTCTCATGTCCTGCCAGTGAAAAAGCTGGAAATGCACAAGAAGCTGGGAGAAGGCATAGCCAGGACAGCTGACCCAAACTGGCCAAAGGGATGGTCCATACTATACAACATCATGCTCAGTATATAAAGTAGGGAAAAGTTAGCCAGGGGGCCACTGCTTGGGAACTGGTTGGGCATCAGTCAGCCGGTGGTAAAACAATCGCATTGTGCATCACCTACTTTGTATATTATTCTATCATTATTACTTAGCAAGTCCATTTATTATATTCTAAATGAGAAGTTGCATTGAACACCTTAAGCAAAACTTGTGCAAGTGCTTGAGTGACCTGAAAGTGTTTACAATAAATTTTAACATTTTAAAGTGGACACAGACTTAGCTTTCAAAGAGACTGCAGTAGCAGCTTTGCTGGAGAAGCATATCAAACAGGTCTGTGAACAGGAATTTGGAACAAAACACAGACTTTCCAGAGTGAAAACAACTTACCAGATTTTGTAGGAAAACATCTTTATCCTTCAGAAACTAATTATTGGGCTATACCACTTAGATACTGCAGTTAGGCTGTGCAGCCAGCCATTCCAATGTTTATGTCCTGTCTGATCTCATTCTGACTACAAAGATAGCTTAAGTTATAGTGGTCCCTTACGAGTTTTTGCATTCATGCTGCACTGATACTCCCACTTACATCTTATTTTACACTTTACCATAATATATTAGCTATTTCCATAATATAAGTCAACAGAATCATCAGTACTTCAGGATCAGGAAATGCCAGGAAGTCTTGTACTTTGAGGAATTCAAACATAGATACTAGAGTGAAACAGATGTTGAATTTCTTTTTGTTCCAGTTCCCCTCTGGTAAATTGTGGTCTAAAAACTGGACAATTTTTTCACTTATCACAGCTGAATTCCTTTATCTTCAAAATAAATCTCTCTTTCATTCACATGTAAACTTCTGTTTGGGCCTGATAATTGCCTTTAGCAGTGATCCTAAATGGGAGACCATTGTTCATCAAGGAGTTAACAACCCACACAGTCATTACCTGAGTATTCCTCTGTCTATTCTGGGCTGCACTGCCCCTGGCCTTCAGGCTGTGCTATGCAGTCCATATTCCCTGACTGCAGGAAGAGCTCGGCCAGCTCTTTGTAGAGAGATCCATCAGGTAGCTCCACTTGGTACAGATGATGATGCTACTTGTTTGTGCTTGCCTTTGTCTGAAAATGCAGCAAGAGGTTCTTATATAAACACTCTTTCTGTGTGACTGTAGAAACAGTGAATGGAGTTGCTTTCTTGTAGAAAAATCCTACAACAGCTCAAATGACCAAAATGACGTAATTGCTCCTATGGATGGAGCTTACATGGTGTGCTGTGCCCTGTTAAAAAGACCATTCAGTGCTGCTAACTTGAGGTTCCCAGTATCTAAAGAAATGTAAAAATATCTATGCTCTTCTCTCTTTTCACTGTTAGCTGGAAGAACTACCATTTTAATTGATACTTTACAAGGTCTGAATGGTCTTCTTACTGGGATCATACGGAACCAGCACCTTCTGGTCCAAAACACATATCCAAAATATGTAACTATTCCATAAGAACCACAAGGTGCAAGGAACTTGAAAGACTTCTTAGCAGCCAGTTAAATACAAAAAGTTTGTGTACAATTCACAGATGCATCTATGGATGTTATCACAATGTTTCCACAGAACTCAGATATGCTGTTTGTATTAAAAATAATAAGTTATTTGTTTACTACATGTCAGTTGAAATTCTAGAGAAAAAGATACATAAAGACATTGAAGAGTGCTGGCCCTAAGTGGAACCCCACTAGTGACTGGTCACCAGCCTGACATAACCCCATTTACTAGAACCCTTTGTGCCCGGCCCATCAGTCAATTGCTCACCCACTGCATTGTGTGTTTATCCAGCTGTATGCTGGACAACTTGTCCAGGAGGATACTGTGAGAGACAGTATCAAAGGCTTTACTGAAATCCAAAAAGATCACATAGACAGGCTTCCCTTGGTCAGCTAGGTGGGTAACCTTGTTGTAGAATGAAATTAAGTTTGTTAAGCAATACTTTCCCCTCATGAACCTGTGCTGGCTGGGACCAATGACTGTGTTGTCATTCAGGTGTTTTTCAATAACTCACAGAATAACCTTCTCCATTATTTTGCCAGGCACAGAAGTGAGACTGACAGGCCTGTAGTTGCCAGAGTCATCCCTGCCGCCCTTCTTGTAGATTGGGACAATGTTTGCCAGCTTCCAGTCATCCAGGACCTCTCCAGACTCCCAAGAATGTTGAAAAATCATGGAAAGAGGCCTTGAAATAATATATATCTTTAGATGTGTATTTATATATGTATATAAATACAGCTTTATGTTTTTACGTTGTAGTTTGCATGTTGTTCACGTTGTACTGATGGATTAATCTAATAGTAAGAACCAATGAGAAACATGTTAATTCAAATGATTGTGAGGTTTACTGTACTTAATTTTTCCTAACACTGAGCCATTATATTCAGAAACTGATTGATATTTTCCCTTCACACTTCTGTCCACAGCCATTTCTACAAGCTCTTTATTGGTCGCACTTAACACAAAGGAAAAGAATCATGCAGTGAGATAGGCTTCTGCCAAGTTGTGATGACAAGCACATCCTATTTAGGTCATACTGGAAACTTGGAGGGCTAGAAGATGATGATTTATCAGAACCACAACTTTTCAGAGTGATAACTCCTTTTCAACAAATGCTTGAAACAACAACAACAACAGATGCTGCAAACAGAACAAAGGACAGATGTGCTTTTCTGCCAGTTCATAATTTCTTATGTGTACCCAAATATATGGGTTACAAGGATTCCGGATTACTGGAATTTTAAAAAAGCATAATATTAGTTTGAGAGAGAGAAAGAATGTATACTCTTGGTCTGTCTTAACTGGAATGGAAACTTGAGACTGAAGTTTCAGTCATTTCTATTATTTCAATTAGAAGTAAGCATTATTTCTTCTGAGGAATAGGTGAAGGAAATTCCACATTCTAAAGTTTTAAATTGCACATTTTGAAGGTTCAGTTTTACAGTCAGATTCTTCAGAAGATCCTTTTCTAATACTATGCACATTTTTGTCTTTCTCTCTCTCCTTTTTCAGATTTCATCAATTTTCCTACTTTCCCTCTAGAACTCAACTTTCCAGGATAACTTCTTCCCTTTCTTTAAAGCCTCTTTACTCAGAGGACACAGAGGTTATTAACTGATAGTTCTGGTAGAGACAGGAAGAGCATCTTCAGATAATTGTTTCATTTTCACTATCCACACAATCTAAACAAACAAAAAACGCTCGCGAACATACATGCATTACATTTTCAAAATGCCTCACTGAAAGATGATTTAGACAGAAGTAGAGTATTACGTTCACAAATTTAGGCTATTTCCTAAGCATAATGAAAAGACTAGTTGACAGTTTTATCAATTTTCAATAGCACTGTCAGTCAAGCTCCTCAGAAAGAGCTGAAGTCTATAAAAAAAATCATTAATTGTAAATTTCTGCTTTTTAATCTTCTATGCATGTGTTTCTGTGTGTTTTCGAGTAAAGATGATGTGTTAGTTGCTTCAGGTTTACCCTTACTGTGCATATAGGATATGATGTCATACACATTCTAATTTTAAGCAACTAAAAATAAAGAACATATTAAACATTAAATATAAAGCATTTGCAAAATTACTTTTTAGAAAATTCTATAATTAATACAACACCTGCAGAATTTTTAGTCTAAACCGAATTTAGCCTATAAGACACATTTTCATAAAGTAGAAATCATTCTTACATGGAAGTAACACAGGAAGAAAGAGCACAAGTCAACTACAAAAGCAATACAGAACCACAAAACTAAAAGGGACATCCTGTCCCACCATATAAATTCATCACTGTTACAAGAAACTGAAAATCTGTTGCTCTTTTTTCAGGAATTTATGACCAGGAACAAGGTCAGGAGACAGATGGCTTA
Organism: Streptopelia decaocto; assembly: GCF_964273445.1. Lineage (NCBI taxonomy): Eukaryota > Metazoa > Chordata > Aves > Columbiformes > Columbidae > Streptopelia > Streptopelia decaocto. The sequence continues at coordinate 43,507,207 of NC_138655.1, forward strand.
TTTATTTATCCATTTCCCTAGAAAGACTTACAACATTATCAGAAATGCATGGAATATCTAACAGTCTTAGGAAAAAAAGTCACTATAACATTTCCAGATCAGTGACTTCAAAAGCTAAAGCCCCCAAAGTCTGAGCACATGATGTTGTTAGAATTTTCTATCATAATCCATTCCACACTATCACTTATAAAACCTAATTATTAAATTTGTAATTGTTTTAAGATAAATTGAAAATTACCTGCACTGAAAAAAACTTGTAATTTTAATGTTTCAGCTGAAAACACGTCTGACTTATTTCAGTAGTTACTTCTTGGAATCCAGAAGGAATTTGCTGTTTTTTCATACCAGGATTGAGGGAAATATAATAAAAGTTATTAAGGTGGAAAATTATAACCATCTTCAATGCCAGCATGGGTTGTACATTTTCCAAAGAATTAATTATATCCCATTTGTTAAAACATTTCCTTTTTCTACCTACTGTGAAATTCTTAAATGTGCTTTTGAACACAGTCTTTCAAAGTGTCAGACAGTCACAGAAACTCCATTCATAGCCTTGGCATTTCTTCTCATTAAAAGCACACAGCTTTTCATCAGACAGTGTAGGCTACACCCTCCCAACACATACCTCTCTTTCACTCCAACAAGGCAAATGAGCCTGGGCTTACTTTTCATTTCTATAGATTTCACTGCAACTCTTCTCCTAAAGCCATGACACTGAATAAAGTTACCCACTTTGGCTCTCAAAGTGCTCTGTCATATATTTGGCAAAGGTGAAATATAAATGCTAACTGAAGTCGTCCTTAACACGTCACTTGAGAAAGAGAAAGCACAGCCTCATTCTTCCATTCAAGCATTCCCCTGTTCAGCCTGAGCACTCAGTGCACCCTTCTTGCCCAGCTGCTGTAAAAACATCTGAGCTAGTGCAGCAGTTTGGACTCAGAAGCAGCACATCCTTTCCTGTGTGCACTGCACAACTTTACCAGCCCAGGTTGGTACAACCTAAGAGATTCCAAGTAATAGTTATTCCTTTTTCTTTTCTTCACATGTTAATTTCAAGCAAATGCAAGACTATATTTTGTATTAACCATGTCTTCACACATCAAGGGTCCTTCTCTCCAGTACAGCAATAGTTTAACAAGTATTCCTATTAAATTCTCAAAATGTTATTTATACCATAACTGAAAATAAAATCCATGTTCACGGTCACTGCAAACCAATAAAATCTTATTTCAAGTTGGCTGAGACCTCAAGAAAAAATGTATTTCCATAAAAATGAATCTCAAACAGATGTGCCACTGGGTATTCCACATAACTGTGATCTTCATTCAACAGATTAATGACTCACCTAGAATTACATGTTGTTCAAATAGGAGAAACTTTTACCTACAAAAGAACCAAGCTATTAAAGTGTGTCACCAAGGAAAACTATTTTAATTCTAAATAGTGATTGTTTTAATACCGCTACAGACCAAGACGTGAATGTAAAATTAAAGAGGTCTTGCACTGCCCATAACCTGAACATATTTCAGTGAAAAAAAATCAAGGATTTATAACATAAGAATATGGAATGCAGATGATATAAAAAGGATAATGTTCTTTATTAGTCTGACATCAGGATTCCATGCCAGTGTTATTCCTCCCCACAACTAAAGAGTTGTAGTTAAAACAATGAGTTGTCATGGAGACATCATAAAAGATTTGCTCAAGCCAGTTTCATAGGTCATTAACTATCAGCTGAAACTCCCATTTCCTTAATTCAAATTTAAGCCATTAAATCATATCACAGTCAGTTTTAAAAAAATGACAAAAAAACTCACCAAAGAAGCACCATATCCTTCCATTTTCCTTAATCTACATCCTTACATTTAAACCTCCCAAACTAAAGAGGAACCAGAATATTGGGGAAGAGGGAGCTATAACTTCTCCCTCTGCAAGGGAAGCTTGAACTGAGAATGCATGGCACTTAAGTCTCCTTTAGTTTTAATATGTACAATTGTCTTTCCTTGCCCTCAAGGTTTTCATGTGCAAATACATAAACTGTGTTCCATAACCAATGGAAAAAAAAAAAAAAAGGCAAATAAACACCTCAACTGTGAGAAAATATGAGAATTCATTTTTAATTAATATTACATGAATTGTTTCTAGTATCTGTGATACAAGAATATCAATAGAAACTGCCAAGCTATTTTTTCCGTTTCTTCATCTGTACTTCACAGGTTATAAAACATTGGAAAGAGCCCACACAATTTCCCCAAGATTAATTAAGACACTTGTATCAGCAATCATTACAAGTACTTCACACTGTATATCTATAGATGTGAAAAGGTAAAGCAGGGACATAAGAGGTAGTTTCCTTATTTTATTGAGTCATTCACACACACTGATAATTTAGTCAGTTTATCACTGTATTAAAATCACCCACTATTTTCTTTTCTTGGAAGCAAAGAGTTTATCTTTCTGCTCTCTGTATACGTACAGGACAAAAAGGACAGCCACTTGTGGCTTTTTTTTCTTTTTTTTTTTTTTTTCTGCTAGTGAGGCAGAAATGAGCAGCTCGTCAATGCAGATTAGGGAAGGAAAGATCCTGATGGATGCAAAAGAAATGCAAAAGGCAAGCCACAAGGCTGGCCAGAGGAGACTGGAAATATTGATTATGACATGCCACGAACCATTAGGCAGATAGAAGGACAGGGAAGAAGAGTTCAGTATGTCATAATAATATGCAGAAGAATTTCAACTCTAAAAGCATGAACACTTAAGAGAGGTTTAAGGTAATATTTCATAGTGTTTAGAGCCAGCAGCAAAGAAAAAAAAACCAAAAAAACAAAAACAAAACCAAAACAAAACAAAACAGCATGTTTGTTTAGACAATGTATAGGTATATCCACCCCACAGGACTTTGCTGGTTAAGTATCGCTATTTCAAATTGCAAAAGAAGGGCACAATGGAGGAATTCAAATTAGATGTGGGAGGCAAGTTTGGCATTATGGTCAGGAAGGAGGAAAAGAAAAACGAAATCTAGAAATGCTGTATGGAGGGGGGAAATTGTCTATTTTCCAAGGGAGATTTTCTAACCGTAGACAGTAGAGAGGGTTGGGGAGTGAATCGAGATGACTCTTAGACCAAAAGCTTCAGAGCTATTGAACAAGGACCATTTCTCAAACTAGGAGAGCTGAGGAGCAATTGCTCCTGAACCCTCCACCCACACATTGCTATATAAGTATACCATAAAAACTCACTAAACAAAAATACTTAAAAAAAAAAAAGTAAAAAAAAAAAAGTAAGAAACAGAAGCCTTGGCTGAGAACAAGGTGAACTTTAGAGTGTGACAAACCACCGCCAAAGAAAACAGTATCTTACCATTGCCTATAGTCTATGTTGATGATAAAATCATAGCATTATACTAAAGATGGAAAGTCTATGTCTTTCCAAAATAATGTACAAAAAAAGCTATTCCCTTGTTCTCATATAGGATAGTGATTCTGAAATCCCAAGAGCAAAGTCAGTCACAAAAGTGACATGCACACACATGAAGAATCCAAACATTTGCATAACATGAAGATACTAAAATAAAATTAATGTTGAATAATGAAGCCCTTCTGTGCATGTAGCAAAAAGCTGCAAGGTCACGAGTTTAAGTGAGGAAATTTACGAGGAATTTTCATTTGCAGCAACAAACTTTCTCTCAAACATGAAATTAAAAAATATAATCAACAGATTCCCTATATAAGGCATTATAAGGTCCATACAGGGGAATCCTCTCATTTGGCAATGTTTGCTCCTCTGTGAAGCATAGCTAAAATTAGATCAATTTTATTCACAATGGACAGCAGTAAACATTTCTCTCAGCCAGGCTCATACATATTTAGGTTGAAAGTCTGCATTTTTGTACTGTTACCTCTAGGCTTTAGCAGCCTTTGAAAACCATTGGAGCTCTTCAAATTAGTGAAAATAGAAGGCCAAAGTTGAATGACAAGAAGATGCATATGGAAGAAATAACAAACCAGAAAGAGAATATTTGAAATCCCCAAAAGCTTGGAAATAATTAATGTCTCAAACATATTAGAATATGCATATAAATAAATTTCAAAACCAAGGCTATTACTTGAATTAAACAAGTGGCTACAAAGTTAGCATTTCAGCAATAAAATATAACATTCACAGAGTTTTTGTTTAAGAATTTTTTCCAAGTCCTCATGTTCAATAGTCTAATATTTAGATCCTAAACGTGTAAAGATATAGATGATTTCTAACACAACAAAAAGTTAGCTCCATGTAATCTTTCATAATACTACTGCGCTTTATGTGTAAAAGTGACAATGCTTGTGTGAGCAAAGGAATTAGGAGAAAATGGGTTAAAAATAAAGGATGTGTAATTACACCTTTTCAGTTACTTCTTTTTGAAAGTACTCCACTTTACAGAAGATAAAACTTAGCAATGAGTCATCTCATATAACTTTGTTCCAAAATAACTTTTGTTTTAAAAGAGGAAGTAATGATTTTAATATTAGGAACTAAAAATTACTTTGTGGAAAGTATTGTCTTTTACCTACTATAAACAACCTGCAATGTCAGCTATTAAAGATTAATTTCATTGTGCACAAAATAACACTATAATTTCGAGGTGTGACTGAAAACTGACCTATTATCACTCAGGCAGCTGCTGAATAGCTTCCACAGCAAAACTTTGAGGATTATTTGTATTTTCCATTGAACAGTTCTTAGGAGAAAATATATAGATTGGTATTCATCTCCTAGATCAAGGGTTGATGATTTACTAAGACACAATTGAGATACTGCAGTAATAACATTCAGGTAATTTTATTTTATTCAATAAAATTATGGACAAAAGCTCAAGTTAAAAACAAGAAGAGAATCAGACCTTAAGAATTCTTTCTGTTAAAAAAGGTAAATAATATTAAATTATAGGTACTAAAAATGTATATCAATAAAAATGTTACTTTTTAAACATGAAAAACTATCTTATGGAGGACAGCAAATACATGTCCTTACACTATTGTAATATATGGTCAAATGTATTTACAACTGCTGTCATAATGTGATTAATTTTGTTTATACCAAGAAATGCACATGGATCTTGGATAACAGCATCTGACTTATGATCAAGCAAAGAGAAAGTATGGAGATTACTTCAACACTCCAGCCTTCAAATATTCTTTATTCTATCTAGTTGTAAATTAATATCTTAATAATACTATTTGACTATATATTTTAATGTTATGATTATATATTTATGGTGTACAAAAAAAAATGAGGTATTTGCTTATAATCTTCATTTTAGGGTTATGGAGTAAAGGAATGCAGTTTGCAGGATCTCATACTTCTTTAACCCTCAGAGAACTACTCTGATCAGTAAAAAAAACAACAAAAAAAATCATTATCTCAAACCTGCTGGTTGTGTTGTCTAGCTCAATGCATTGGCAGAATACTGAAAAACAGAATAAAGGGTTTTTAAGGAGGAGCCTTTAAACCTTAGCAATGTAGGTGACAGCCGTAACCAGTGCCTTTTTAAAAATTCTTCATAATTGTAACATACAACAACATTGATTGAATAAATTATTAGTTATTTTATTTCAATCTCATCTACCATGATTTGTTGGATCTATCACATCATGCACATGTCCTCATCTCCAAATCATGATGAAATTATTGAAGCAGCTAACATGTTCTGATATGGTTATTGTACTTATGTTAGCTTCACTTGAATTGCAAGGCAGTACTTGCATTCTCACTTTACAAATGACCTGGCACATGTATCTTCAAACAATATCTGGGCTGAAATATTTCGGAATGATCACAAGATATTTTTTGTAAAATAGTACTTAATACATCCTAAGCAACTGCTGATTACCAGTCATTATTTTTCAGGGTGGACAATTTAAACAATAGCATGAAACTCATTCAGTGTCCCTTCCCCTACTTTTTTTTTTTTTTTATTCATGATCTAATAGTTATAATAATTAATGCATTAGAAATCCCAAGGTACTAAATTCCTCATGTTATTTTACAAAAACCTGTGAAGCTCTTTTTACAAAATGTGGGTATCTTACAACATACAGAAAGCACCAGGGCAGAGATCTAGTTAGGAATAAAAATTTCAGGGCACTTGAATGAAACTTCTTTGTCATACATGGATACTAGGTCAATTAAATACGTTACTTTGGTTTTTTGAAGTAAGACACATTTCTCTGAAAGGCACTAGCTCATCCAGATGTGGTGCAACATAGAAACAGCAGTCAGCATCTGTTAACTCTGGGAAGAAGAGTACAATATGCCCGGAATATTCACAGCAAAAATAGAACTTCCATGCAAACCTCTATCAGCTACTACAGTTCTTCTCATCTCTCACAGGCAGAATCCCCACTATTATGAGGATTTCTGTGGCAGATCTCCTTGGCAGTGGGCTAGGGAACCCACAGATCCTGCCTTGAAAGCAGCCAGCCATTCCTATTTTTTCAGACATGAAATTCCAGTTAAACAGAAAACCATGTTGGTTTTGCAGAGCAGTACCGTGACCTGGAGAGCTTATTTTATAAAATAAATATTGTGTGTTAATATTTCAAAATATATTCTTGCAAATAATTATTCAATGAAGGAAGTTTAGAAAACTTTTATTCTCAATAATGCAGAAACCATTCTAAAGTTTCCAGGAACAGAAATGTGAAATTGTTCACAAATTTGCAGCTCAGTGGGAACAACCTATAAAGGTTCCCATTTGCATCAACTAAAAAAGATATTATGCTTGAGTAATAGTGTACAGTTTGGTTATAATCAACATTAGAAATTCAAGGTTTAAGCCAAGAAATACCATTGTGAAAAAACTGACAGAGTCTAGCACAGATGTTAATGGTTTGCTGACGCTAAACTTAGATGGCCAATTGAAACTTTATATGTGCTGTTATCATATGCCCACCTAATTAGCAAAATCCTGTTTATCTTCTAGCTGTGTATATTGCTTTTACATAATGTTTTTTTACTGTAATGAAATACCATTCAAATATGCTTTTAGAAGAACACTAAAATAAAACTTCCTGAATAGCTTACTAAAATCCTAATGTTTAAATATAAATCAATAATTCTAATATTTATTGCAGCTAACATCACTATTTTGTACATTTTCTATAATGCATGTTACATATTTTGGATAACAATTATACTGTTTGCTATCTACTTCTGGTTTTTATCAACTTCACTGCAACCAAGTTTTCTTTGAGTGCCATTGTACTGCTTACAAGACTTATTATTACAGGTAGGTTAATTTCAGAGAAGCTAAATAATAGCTTTGTTGAAAAACATTGCTTTACTACTCACAAGTTTGTAGATTTGTTTAATACTTACCAAATAATTTTTGTCAGGAAGAAAAATTTCCTAAGATTGGAATGTTTTTCTTCCTTTTAATTTGAGAGTTTAGTGTGCAAGGCTACCTATATAGCAGATAGAATATATCTATTAATTTTTCCCTTCTTTGTGAGAGTATGTAAGCACATGGTCTACACCTCTCATGAGTGCCATAGCCAGACTGGATGCTCTGAAGCTGATGTGGATGCTCTCAATTTCTTCACCACATTACATTTTGTAGAAATAATTAAATATGGCCTTAAGCAAAGGCCATTTTTATCTATTTGTATTTACCAGCAACAAGGATACAAGACCCTTCTTTCTCTCATTCATTTTGCCTAAACTATTCAATTCATGGCAAAATACTTGCAGGGGAAAGAACAAGAGAAAGGCATGGCAGAATTCCTTATTGCTTAGTTCTTAACTTCACTAACACCTGAGAAAAAAAGACCATGAATACAGAAGTAGATTCATCCTATAAACATTGTATTTGACTTCACATTTCCACCTTAAGTTGTTCAAAGTAATTTTCAAATACTGAAGTTTTTAGGAACTTAAGACATTCACTACTGATCCTATGAATTACTTAGTAATTTCATTCTGCCTTAAAATCTGTTAATATCTTTTTGGTTATTTATAGAAAGAGGAGGAAGATTTTTTTTTTTTCCAATTAATTTTTAAGAAAATAGAGTGTTCAGTGCTGGGACAGCACAGTCTGGTGTGCTGCCCTTACTGCTCTGCCTCTATGCAGAATCATAAATGTTATCCCAGAGTCCACTCCTCCATGCAGCAAGTGCATGCTTGAAGTGTTTCATACAGTCCCATGACAACATATCTGACACAGGCCACATGGGGAGAAAGGCTGTATCTGCTGATTAAAGACACATTGGTCTCACCAGGGAAATTACGTGAAACTTGCAGGAAGAAGTTCCTATCATCTCCAGAGTAATGTGTAAAACCTTTCAGGAGTGGTATCTCTCTTAGGGTGCTGATTTTATTCCACTGAGTATAAAAGCAGTTTATATCATCATTTTATTGCAGACATTTCAAATAAGAGCAGATGGCTCCTAGTCTCATTCTGGGACCTGCATTTCTTTTAGCCTAACATGTAGGAAATTTACTAGAGGACTAGCTTAAGTACACTGGGCCACCTCTTACTGAGCAGAAATTATCTTTTTTTTTTTTTTTTTTTTGAAGGGAGAGGGGGATGATATTCAGCTTTCACTAACAAGCAAGGCTTTTTGTTTGTTTTAAACTACTAAAAATAATATTTTCCAGCTTAGTTCTTTGCAAGGAGCAGTCAGACTAAGCTTTTGACAAGGGCATCTTCAAGGTCCAAGTTTCTGCCAAAAGAAAAGGGGCCTCATATCTCCCAAGTAGAAAAATTAGCCCTGTTTCCTTTCCTGTTGGCTTCTGCATATTTAACCATAAATTACAGAATCACAGAATGTTTGGGATTGGAAGGGACCTCAAAACATCATCTAGTCTAATCCCCCTGCCAGAGCAGGAACACCTAGATGAGGTTACACAGGAAGGCGTCCAGGCGGGTTTTGGATGTCTCCAGAGTAGGAGACTCCACAACCTCCCTGGGCAGCCTGTTCCAGTGTTCTGTCACCCTTACTGAGAAGAAGTTTCTTCTCAAACTTAAATGGAACCTCTTGTGTTCCAGTTTGAATCCATTACCCCTTGTCCTATCATTGGTTGTCAGCGAGAAGAGCCTGGCTCCATCCTCATGGCACTTACCCTTTATATATCTGTAAACATTAATTAGGTCACCCTTCAGTCTCCTCCACACTAAAGAGACCAAGCTCCCTCAGCCTTTCCTCATAAGGGAGATGCTCCACTTCCTTAATCATCTTTGTTGCCCTACGCTGGACCCTCTCCAGCAGTTCCCTGTCCTTCTGGAACTGAGGGGCCCAGAACTGGACACAATATTCCAGATGTGGTCTCACCAGGGCAGAGTACCGTGTGTGTTGTGTGTAAACCACTGCATAGCACGGAGTTCCTGATGAAGTGCCAGTGGGACAGCACGCCTGTGGGCAGGCAGAAACGTGATCAATGCCTCCAGAAAAGAAAATGGGATTATGAAGAATTTTACCTTCTAATTTTTTGGCTTCCAAATCCCATTGATTTTTTTTTTTTTTTACTTTAGGAATTCATACACCATTTATGGCAGCATTTAACTTGATGTTTGCTTTCAGGTAATTCAGACTGATTCAGCAATACAGTATACCACTATTAAGAGTTTTAATTTGGTCTGTCCCTCTCTGCTTGCACAGGAACAGACATCAATATTTTATTTTGGCAAACTGAGAGGTAGTTTAAAAAAAACTAACAACTTATAAAAAGGAGCTATATTTTAGTTTCTTGCATACTTTATACAGTCTTTCTTATGCAATGTATTTACTGTGCTATCAAAAATAGAGCTGTCCTTTCACTTTGGTTCAATGAAACGCTGTACTTGGAGGAATCTGTTTTAAACAGTGGTGAAATTATTGAACTTCCTCTAGACTGTGAAACAAAGTCAATAAGGTATAATAAGAGGACAGAAATGTTGATAATATAGCAAATCCTTTAATACAAACAGTCAAGAAATGTAGACTAAGATAAAAAATTCAATATACTTCTATATGAAACAATTATGTCTAGTGAATCCACTGCAGGGGTAGGGGAAGGAGGGGGGGAAGAAAGGAAAAAGGAGAAGTGCCATTCAAACAGCATGAAATCACAGGAAAAGCCTACATATGGTGGAGATACACATTCTTGCTAGTAATTTATATGATCGTAAGGGTGATTTACTTCTCAGTACTTTAGCAAGACACTGATGGACCAATTTAGGATCTTTGGGGTTAGGAGATATCATGAGAAAGTTTGAAATTTCAAGGGTCTTTCATGATCCAGACTGGGTGGAAACAAGTTCTGATGATGAACTTCAGATATGAGGTCATCTGCCACCAGTATTGAGCTCACGGGAATTAAAGAGTTAAGTTTCATACAGCCACATTAGAAGTACAGAACTGCTATTGGAGTAGTCCCTGCCCTCTTTCTTGATCAACTTGCATTAGGAGAGAGGAGGAAGGTGTAAAATGTCATTAACGGTTTGTCTGAAGAATTACTGCAAGGAAAGGTGGTTATTTAGGCTGTTAGCAGAAAACAAGACGACAGACAAATTCATAGTCAAAAGAAGGGACTGGCAGAACTTGATAGCCTCACATAGCATTGGTTGAAGACAAAGCTTAGCCAAACCTTATTCTCGGCAAGCAACATTGTATAGGAATAGACAGCATTTAGGAAAATGTAGATTGCTCAGTCAGTGATCAGTAGCAATAAGACTGTGCAAATACACACTTTTTAATATATGTCTTTACATGGACAAAAGACCAGTAGTTTGTTATACATCAACTCCTTTCATATACATTTTTTATAATGTTTTTCCTTCTGAACTGCAGCACGAATTTTATCTTTTCACACTGCTGCAGTTGAGTATTTTTCATTATTTGTAGAGATTATCTTTTAGATAACCAATATGTTTAGTTGCAACTATAATCACTATCAGTCTGTGAAAGTGAGCTGTAACTGTTGCCTGGGTATCCCTTGAAAAATAAAACTAAATAAAAAATATTTAGAAGACAGAGAACTTTGTTTTAAAGGTGTTTTTCAGATGCACTACGGTTCTTCAGCACTGGAAATATAGGGAGAACCTTAATTACGAGGATGATGCTTTATTTTATTGCTCAAAGGAAATTCCTTGGAAAAAAATCACCCATACTTGCATGTTGCTACAGTTAGAACACAACAGTTTAAGTGCACAGAGCATTACCCACTAATACAGAAATGAAGTTTCTATTTAATGCTGCACTCAGCTGAGCCCACAAAAGAAGATTTTAGCTAGAAAACTCATATTTTCCCAGATTAGAATGTTGGGGAACTAGCTGGATCAACATCAAATATTATCAAGTTTAGGAATACAAAAAAGAGGGAGATGATTAAGGAAGAGATGCATACCTGTCACAGGTCAGCTGAAGGGATTGAATTGTTGAGAAGTGCATTCCCTTGAACAGCCTACTAAGTAATTGCTTGGCTTAAGATTTTCCAGACACCTAGGTTTCAGTTAGGTTTCCTATATTTACCATGTCCAGAAGCAATCTTGTACAGTTTCTGTCTCTAGAAGTAAGATGCAGTAATTTCCAACAGCAGAAATTTATCTATTTTCAGTTATTCTGGTTTTAGAGACACTGTTTCAAATAGGTGCTTATTTATAATTGTAAATTTATGCTACACTGTATGATAAGTCACTTTCAGTTTCTGGGTTAAAAGTCAAGTTATGAGCTAATTAGATTATGGGTAACCACAATAAACCTAATGGATTTAGAATAGCCTAATGTACTCAAATTATATGTCTGATTAGATAACAGCCATTACACTGACAGTAGGTGAACATTCTGCAATCATCGTTGTATAGGATTTACGACTTTACTACCTTTAAATTCTCAGAATTGTCATTAATGCCAGTAATACACACTGAATCAGGTATTATTTGGATATTGACTATTATGACAAAAATTCATTTCTGAAAGTGGCTATCTCCTCATGGTGAAATTACTTCCAGAATAGTAATTTTCCCAGTGAGATCATATTATTCTACCTGCCCAACCTCCATGCAGTAAAAATGGCTTTATTGCTTTCACGCTATGTTATTCTAACTGAAGGGATGTGAGATTCCCAACGGCACTCCACACTCCTACAGAGTTACAATTTCTTTGAAGACTAAATGAGATTCTGCATTTATGTACCCCTGCCCTCTTCTGTTCCCTAACTAGGAAAGAACAGACTGAGCCACAGAAGCAGTGATGTAACAGCCAATATGCTTCAAAGGTCAACAATTAAATATTACATCACGGGAACGCAGTTACTCTTTTCTGATTATAGCCTGCCTCCAGGTCTTATCCCTGAATCAGGGATAACATATAATTCTACCTTCTGGCAGTAATGTTATATATTCATCTTTTACATTTAAATTGTTTGTTCAGATAGGGCTTGAAGTTAAGAAAAGGAAAAATCAACTTCTTTATAATAATGAACACAAGGCACCAAAAGAACTGGGTTTTGTTACATGGAAGGATCACAGTTTTCCAGAATTTTTAGCCACCATGTAAAAAGCTTGGGCAGCTTCACCAGAACAAAGAGCTTCCTTTCCACAGAGTGGTGGCCTTCAAAGTGTCAGCACCAGAGACCTGGTGTCTAGATGTGCAGCAGAGAACCATCGAGGCAGGAAGCTCACATCAAGGTTTCGGCTTTGACTTCCAAGGCTCTGCCTGGTTTTCTCCAAGGCAGTTCAGTCATGTTAGAAACCATGCCAGCTGTAGCCTGTGTATGAGGTTTCTCTGGACTTATAGATCCCAACAACCTTAGTAGCTACATGAAGATAGTGGTAACAGACCTAGGCTGTCATTTCAATTTTTTCCCCTCCTTCCAGCAATGTTGGTGCTCCTTTCTCCATATCAGGAGCTCCTGGTGAACCCTACTCTAAGGAATCCAGGCCACACTGTTTTTTTTTTTTTATAAATACTCATACAGATTCATATTCATGAGGATTTGTTAACATGTAAATGTTTTTTGTTTTTTAAATTTTAAATTATTCCAGTTAGGCATTCAGTCTACATTAATTCTGGGGTTTTGTTTGTTTGTTTTGATCTTCACAGACAACTATTTCAGAATAAGAAATGCTTAATTTAAAAAGGTATAAAACCTGATTTTAAATGGAAGAGATAAAACTGTGAAACCAAGCCAAATAATCTTGAAACTGTTAGAGCTATAAGTGACTTAAAGATGCTGTAAGATAAATAGGTGCTGTTAATTCCTCACAAAGTGCTTAACACTGTAAATCATTAGATACTTTTTCCCTAACGGAAATAGGTTATTATTTTGGCTGGCTGATTATTTTTCTCTAGAATTTAATATAATTCCATGAAACAGAGAAATGGCAAAATGGATCTAATTTTCCAACTACAGAAGTTTATGAAATAATTTATTTGGAAAATCCTTAACTTTCTTAACATTCTTAGCATGTTCTTCAGAATTCACACACTATGGCTTCCTTTCTAAATCATCTCTTTGCCTGTAATTATTTCTAAGACCTGTTAGTAAAGTATTTACTCGATGTTCATTTGCAAAGCAGACAATTTAAGGGATATGCTGGTGTATAGACTGTGGAAAGTGTGAGCTGAAAACCAGTACAGAATCCAGGTACCTAACCTAAATTTCAGAGTATATTAACTAAGTAATGAATTGTTAAACCACAACAAAACCTGCATGGACATTGTGATTTGATCCATATGTAGGTCATATCAATACGGTTTCATTTAATTCCAGTTGAAATTAATGTTGCAAATCTTTCTTAAACATTCACAGGCTTTTGCAGTTTTTTACCAAAATTATATTAAAATGTCTTCTTGTCAGGCTAACATGGTTTACAAAAACAGTCAAGGTGAAGTAAAGATGCCTGAAACTCAGAGTAACTTACAAGGTTTCAGGGCTGTGAGATGAAAATCAGATCAATTCAAGATTTGCAGTTGTCAGCAATTAAAAAGCAATGAAGAAATAACTGATGTTGTAATAGCACCAGTTCTGATGCCAGCTTCCACTTCTTTCCTGACAGAGTGGTGCAGGGAAGCCTCTGCAAGGAGAAAGTTGCCCCTAGTTCTCATATCGCTGAAATACCAGAACTCGTCTTCTGTTTCTTTCTCCTCCCCTGCAACACAGGAAGGGGGAAAAGCATCCAAAAGTGCACAAAGTATGGATTACTACATTCACTGAAATATTGGGAAGTTGTAAAAAGCTTTTACCTGTTCAGAAGCGTTATCAGGAAAATCCATACAGCTCTATTTCAGGAAGTGCAGATGGAACATATATGCTGCTGTTTGAGTGATATTTATTAAAAAAAAAAAAAAAAAAAAAAAAAAAAAAAAAAAAAGTAGTACTACATCTGTTCAAGAAAAGAGTAATGCATTATGTCTAAGATGTTTTCAGGCACAGTATATTTTACTGAAGTGTCAACAATAAACATTAGGAGCTGATCAGCTGGAATTCATTATGAGAGACTAATGCAATGTCCAATGTGGCTAAGCAACAAATACCAACTACTGAATTGTAACATGATAAACATCTGTGCTCAATGGGAAATCCAGAAGCAAGTTCTGCCTCTATTATTATGCACCATTTAGAGCTCTTACTAAGTAGCTTTGCTCATAAAACATTGCAGGATCCTTAATGGTGACTGACAGATTCCCAATATTAAGAAGGGCTGAGAAACACTTCAGCCACTCACCTTCACACATGCACACTACGCCACCCTGTATCTTCTAGGGTCCTTGAAGCACTAATAGTCTGCATTATGTCTTGGATCTTTGCTTACAGTTTGTATCTGAATTTCACCTACTGATGACCACAAGAGTGGCACAGAAGGACCATATCTAGATTAATGCAACTGGCCCATAATCTCAAAATACAATAGTTCCAGGCTGTGGTTTGGCTTTGTACAGCCCCCCGGTATGATTTAAACTGCTCCAAAACCTCAGGCTTCATTAGTTCACAGTTTCAGGATTGCTCATAAAGAACCGACTCTTTCAAAAATCTAGTTCTTGTTCCTTTTAATAATTCTGGGTAGCCTTCTTTGAAAGTTTGACTTGTTTGTGATGAGATAGCTCTTAATTTAAGTCACCATACCTTTTGCACCTAATACTTATTGTACAGTAGCTCATCCATTGATACTCTGTGATTAGAGATAGGTAATATCTACAACTCTTTGCTGTGAGTTTCACACATAATACTTTACAAAGATAAATAGAGGTTAATTACTTGATTAGTTGAATAGTCCCATTGTAAGGAAAGCTAGTGAAAAAAAACTCAATAAAAATGTAATACAAACCAGGCTTAATGATGGGAGATGTACTGCACTAACCTAAATGGTAGGTACATGGGATTTTTTAAATTATTATTTCATATCGGAAACCTTTAAAAAATAACAGTCCTCTACATAAATTAGTAGCTCATATTGATCTCAGAGTATCTTCAGTATACCTCAGTACATGCTGCACCTAATTTTCCAGTAAAAGACTTCAACATTGCTCACAATCCATTTGCAATTAATTGGTAGTTTCTCAAGTAACATTATGTTAATATCAGAGTACATACAAAAAATATGTTTTCCTTCCAGGAAATAAGAACTATATTCTTCATTTAAATAGGACATGGAAGTTCAGATGTACAGTTTCTACGCTAAGCAAGTTTATTTGGGGTATGTTTTTTGTTTTATTCATTTTTTGCTATTTTTCTAACAACACTCTTATTCCATGCACATAAAATTGATAAGGCATGTCCTTCTGAGTGTGGCACAATATTTTTTTTTTCTGTTTTACAATTTAGCTGACTGAGGAACTGTGTTCATCTGTGACATTTTCAACCAATAACAATGTATCTCCTTGATGAAATGCATTTCAGGCCTGACTAGAATAAGTTCTCTTGACTACAAGAGCAGCAACATCTTTAGAATTGGAGGAGCTGATTTCTAGTCCAGATGGACATCTTTTGATCATTACACCAAGAGGCTATAAGCAAGAGTCTTTCTTTAAACAAACCACTCACGCTGCTCATGGTGTTTGTAAATCCTTTACCTGAGCACTTGGAGAAATTATTTTACAAAATATGATGACGCATAATCTGGATTTAGAAAAACTATTGCACATTTGGCAAGTGAAAACTAGTAACAAAGTAACTACATGGAATTTAATTTTGTGGATTTATAGTAAAAAAAAAATACAAATACATGCACATACAAAATAATGATATAACGAAAAGGAGATTTTAAAGCAAGTGGTTTGTTTTTGGTTTTATTTGGGTTTTTTTTTGTTTGTTTTTCTACTATGGGGAGAGTCTGAGCAGTACCCTTTCAAATACTTCATTATTCAGTTTTGTTTGATTTGGTTTCTTGCATAAATTTTTTTAGTATCGTCATTAGTTGCATTACAAATTCCTAACTTATTTTGTATTTAAAATTTTCTAGTCAAGTTCCACAATTAGGCAACAAATAATACGCTGTTTGGTTGGACTGTAGTCTTTACATACAGGAAATTGGGATTAAACTATCTCAATTATTACGTTCTTTTTGAGGACGTAACAGCAGTCTGTTATAAATTGCACTCTCCCACCTAGCTCTAGCTAGGTTCCAGTTCAAAACAAAGCAAATATCTGAATTTAAATAAGGGCTGTAGATAGCTCAAACTACTCAATTAGATTTTGCTGTGTAATACATTAAAAGCAATAATTTTACCAATCATAGCATCTGTTCTGGAGATGAACACATTTTAGATGAGACTTTTTGAGGAAAAAGCAACAAGAATACAACAGGGTGGATGAGTTCAATTACTTGCTGCTTGTACTGAATCATAGTTACCTTTGAAAAATGCAAATAAAGCACAATTTACATCAGTATAGTTAAATTTGGCTAGAGCCAACCTAAAAACTCCTTACTCTATGTACTCCTATCCTGAGTAGATGGATGTATGAATTAGCAAAGTCATGATTATTTGACTGATAACGGGTTTGTTGCTGAACCAGCAGAAAAGAGAAGCCAAAGCAAGGATATCTAATGTCTTTCTGAAACTGCTGATCAATCTGTCATTTAATGTTCTCTGTGGGATTACTGCTTGCATAGTTAATATTGAACTTTTTCACATGAGAAGATGTTTGCAAGATACTGTAATGTAATTCGGATTTTTTGCTCATTACAATAATTACAAAACAGCTGGGATAGAAAATTACATTCCCTAATGGATTTCTTCTCCACACCTCCAGAACCATAACCCGCTACCCCTTTGCTGTATCTCCCCCCCAAAAAACCTACTACCTGCAACACACAGTCACCTGTTAGTGATTTTTACGATACACAAGCTGATTGATAGAATCCACAGATTCATAGTTAAGGCATCATGCTTAAACAGAAAAAGAAATATTTTACTTAAAACTGCCTTTGCCTGCAAATACAAAAAAAATCACTTTCTACAATAGAAAGTGAGAATACCTACAGATTTTGGGTCATTTTTCACTGTTATGACTCCATTTCACTAATGGAAGTAGCTAAGACAGCATGGAACATGTATTCCTAACCAGGATCTCTGGACAACAAATGCCAGAAGAGGCAATCTGGTTGACAGCAAGAGGAAAAGTGCTAGTAGAGAAGAGCTTTGGGGAGCCCAAATTCCTTCTACTACTCCTATAAAGGCACCAGAATCTACCACCTGAAGTGACAAATTCTAGCAATAATTTTCAAATGTAACATCATTAATTATTAATTATTGTTCATAAAGAAATTAATAGAAGTACAGCCTTGTCAATATCTCAGTATACCATGACCTGAACACCTTCATATTTTTCTTTCTGTCCGGTGTTACATAGCTTTAATACAGTAAATGCATACATCAGACATCAAAATTCATCTCCAGATTTTCATCAAATTAAAATTGCACACCATTTTGCTATTCATCAGTCTTTTGATTGACACAGATTGTTGGCTTTCACATAGTAAGACTTGAGCACATGCCAAATGCATATCATATGTTCACTGGCTTGGCAGGAACACCATTACATTTCTTGAAGCCCGGATCATTTTGGGAGCTGATAATCCAGTCTTGGACCCCACTGCCTAAATTTCCTACTAAAATCTGTTATCCAGCAATAAATTTGCTGGACTACAAACAACAGGTTCATATTACATAAATGTTCTCAAAACCTCTTATTGAGAATTTGTATGACATGCATAGCTGAGTCCATGGCTGAAACTAGCTGGAATCAGTTTCAACCTTTGACACAGATGAGTTGAAAAATATATTCAATTCTATCAGCTGTTCCTTTTATACAGGTATGCAGATGACTTGAATTTCATCAGTCCTTTAGAAAAGCTCTGGCAAAAGCTCCCACATTTTTTTGAAAATAAATCTGTTGATTTTCAGAGGCATTACATAGAGTTTCTCATCTTTCTCTACCCTGAAAAAAATCGTGGTAAGCAGGCTAGTAGTCCTGAAAAGATCATCCTATTGCACTGAGCAATCCAGTCTGAATTTCTATTTCAGATAAACTGTGAAAAATATCGTGGTTTGAACCTGAGTTTGACCACAAAGTTATCAACATCTTTAACAAGTATTGTGATTGCTTTGTACCCATTCATTTGAAGCATGAAAAATATGTTGAAAAAAAAAAAAAGTATCTTTGTTTCCTAATGATACAATTTGACAAGCTAGGTTTCCTAATAACAAATTAATTTACTCTTTAATTAATAACTTGTTAAATTTTGAATTTCTTCTTTCTGTATTCGTTGTGTAAGAATTTTCAGGCTTGACTTGTAGATGTGACTTCACAAAAATATTCTCCCTTCTGCATTTGAAAAACATAGCTGCACATCTTTCCCCTCACACCATTTATTGCCATGCCTTGGTAACAAGCACTACAAACTATCTAAAATTACCAGCATCCTCAGCTTTTATGAAGCTGGAGTTATACAGCTGCATGAAGATTGAAGGACAAGACACATTTGCTTTAGTTCTGTTTTCAGTATCTGCTGACATGATCAAGATTAAATCCTTTTGTAACTTTTGAAATCCAGATGTCTTTAAGTCATGAGTGCAACTTCTTCATTCACACCCATTAGGCTTTTTCTGCCTGGGCTTAGGTCTAGATTTTGGTGCAGCTGTGTGACCTCAGGTCAGACAGCTGTGTAGAAAGAGCTTTGTGAGAAAGAGCCAGGCTAAGTTGGGCCTGCCTCACCTTGCTTTTGACCTGTGTTTAGCTGGGCTACTTGTCCCTTGTCCTGGCCAAGCTGTGCCACAGTGTCATCTCTCTGCTATGGACTTGTGTGGTGGCCTGAACTCCTGGCTGAAGTCAAGTGCTGACAACAGACTTGACTTACTCAACTTGCATAGGTGAAGGAACTGTGGGTACTGAGCTTGACAGTCCTGTCACTATCCTTGCCTGCCTTGTCATCATCCTCAGCTGCTGGCTCACCTTACTGTCTGGAACAGCCTGCCCTTGCTGCACCTTGGCAGTAGTCTGCTGTGTCCTCAGCTTCTTGACTCATGAGGATTGAGTCTATACCTTGAATGCATCCTTGAGGAATCATCTTTCAAATCTGTGTGGTTTTTTTCATCTTAGACTAAGCAAACACTCTGGAAAGCTTAGCTTAGGATGGTTAAAAATACAGAATACTACTAAATATATAACATTCTCTCTGATTCTCTTCCAGGGATATACATACTTATCCTCTCCCAAAGAAGGTCACTAGCATAAGAAATCCAAACTGCTGAAAGGTATCTTTTCCTATTATCTCATCAGGATCAGATACACATCACAAAAAGATACCTAATTTGTGAAAAGGAACAAGGGTATTGGCACATGTTGATATATTACAAATGCACCTCAGTGTGCCTCCCAAATGGGCAACATCGGCAGAGTGGTTATCCTGCAGCCAAACATCTACAAAATATCTTCTGTGACTTTGTTGAACCAAAGATAAAGGCTATGTGGAAGTTTCAGACTGAGAACCGTTGAATAGCTACACGTGTGCAGAAGTTCTCTCACATGAACTGTCCAAAGCAGCGTGGACAACACCAACTGCATGAGGCTCCAATGAAGAGTGGGAATGGGTAATTTAGATGTACTTTACAGTCACCATTCTTCATTGCTCTACATTCCCAGGTATCTGACATACAGAACACAGCCTTCAATTTAGTTCTTGTAAAACATTCCTGAGCAGAGGGATATGGTTACTCTTTTTCACTGGAAAGTTGTTGAAATATAGTTCACCAGCTACAGACTGTACTGTTGAATTATGCAAAAAAATAACAAAAAGAGACAGTAGTAATCTAGAATATGAGGATAGAATGACAAAAGAAAATAACTGTCTTGTACAACAGTGTCTCATATATTACTGTAAGCTATTCTTTAGTAGGCAGTCAGGGGAAAAAAAGAAAACAAAACCCTGAAGAAACCAGTGATGTATTTCCACTGATGAAGATGCCAATAATTGCATTTACTTGAAGTTATTCACAAATTTTAATTCAAATTTTCTTTAATGAAATCTTAAGTTCTGATAAATGGTGAAGCTGAACATTTCAAACCACAGTACTCATTGAAATAATTTGGCTTCAGAATGTAACCTGAGAGTAAAAGATAGCATATAATAAGAATAGAATAAAAAGACAGAATAAAAAAACTATGATTTTTATTACTGCTGATATACTGGTAAGTGACTTACTGGAGACTGGATAACAACAGTCCCACACAGAAGTAGAACACACATAAAATTAATGGCACTGAACAATTCAGGGCCACACTTTATGTGATGTAGGAACACAGACATAAAGTCAAAACACAAATTACCTCCTTCACAGATGTTGCAAAGAAAAGCCTTTATGAGGAAATCATTGCGAGAGGAGGAAAATATGGTGTTCATTAATGTGGAAATTCACAATATTCTATAAGAACTGAGAGATTCTTTTTTTTTTTCAGACAATTCATATCTTCAAATGTAAGGGACTGACTTTTCCCTCTCCACTGAGCTTACCAAACTCCTTTTTATTACCCCACAGGGGTAGTTTTCTCTTCGTATGCACATAATTCCTATTCAACTTTACAGGAGTTATGCACATACATTAAGTGTAGAATAGGCATCCTTGATCTTATGTCTACATATTCCTATTAGAGAAACTGTAAAACCAGGTAGAGGATAAACTTCACTAGATCTGTAGTTTATTCTCTGAATCTCAAGTGTGGCAAGTGTAAAGATATTTACATGGGGAAAAGATAAAACCACAGAAAAGTGAAAGCAAGACAATTCAATGTCTTAAGTAAGGCTGAGCCACAAACAGATTTTGATTGTTAACAGAATAAAATCCCAGTTCCAAAAGTTTCATTATTTGTTTGTTTTGTTATTCCTGAGAAGTAAATATTTTCAAATTTTTTTGTTTGTTTCTGATTTTTTTCAGCACCATTCTTCATTGTGGGTTTTTCTGATGGTTTTTGGTCAAACTGCGTGTTCATCCCTTCATTAATATAATGTTCTACCACAAATTTTGCTTGCTTCACTTGTACAAAATCTATACACACAGCAAAATAAAACAGTGCATTGAAATATTGCTAAGCTACACTCACGGAACTTTGATAACTCAGAACAAAAAAAAAATGTATACTATAAGCCTGCTTTATGTTCTTTTAACAAATATATTGCAGTTAATAAAAATGTTAATGGATTAGTGATCAAAAAGTAAAGACTATAAGCCAAAAACTTCAAAGAAACAAATAACTGTGTATGTGTATACAATCTTGCTCAACTGAATAACAGTTACAGCAGCTACGCATACAGCGACATTAGAAAGTGAACCGCGATTTAAGACAAAATCTAGCAACGAAGAGAGTGCTAGTAAACAGTTTCCTTAATATTCTCTCCTAAACAAGCAATTCTAAAGCACAATCGTGTCAAGACAGTTCTTGTTCTTTCAACCTCCCTTTTACTCCAAAGACAGAAAGAAATATCTCATATGCATGTCTGCAATTGTAACCAGACTGCTGGAGACAGTATCCTTTCTAAGGAAAAAGCAAGTAGCAAAAACCTGGGTCAGGAAAAATAAGTATATTGCTTCAATATACCTTTACTGTATGAAAACAATGTAATATACCTTTACTGTATGAAAACAATGAGAAGTGACAAAGTGAAACAGTCACAAAGAACGGGTGCAATTCACATTGGGATAAAACATACACCATATTCATTTCATATTCATATTTCATTTAACATTACTACTTAAAGCTCCAGTATGTAACAATGAGGTAAGATATGCAATAATACCAGAGAGAGTCCATTTCTTCTCAAAGGTGTGGGACACGCTGCCTTTTCCTATAAACAAATGGGTTGAGCCTAAATGTTCAAAACAATGTAAATTTCATTAAAAACATGCATGAGTTAATTTGTAGCTAATCAAACATTACCTAATATTTGAGGTACTGGGCAAGTAACCTCATCACTGCTGGTATTAGGAAAGAGAGGTTGAAAGTAATTTAAAAATTATCAGTGCATAAATTTTGTTTTTCAGATTTGAACTTCCAGAGTTGCTGCCAGATGCTATTTTGCACCAACATGGACTTAATTTACATTATGTACATGACAACCAGGTTTTTAACCTGCCATTTCTTCCAGGCACAAGCTAAGAAGCTTTCAGTACTTAAGCGATAGAACTTGAAGAATATCACATACTTAATGTATTTACATAATTTATTACTCAAGGGTTTACTATTTACAGTGATTGATTAAGCCGTAACAAGTTAACAGTGTGTTTACCTTTACAGCTTTGATGTCTGTGACTAAGCAAACGACTATTCTGACTGCTTTGTCTCAGCAGTTTGAGTTTTTAGTTTGTGCTGAGTTAAAAAGGACCTGCTCAAAGGTAAATCAGATTTTTGAAACAATAAGTTTACTTTTATTTTCCTGCTAGTGTGCTATTTTTCCTTTGTTATCTGCACATCAGTTGTGAAGAGTTATGGTTTATTCCTGCATATGACTGACAGATCTTGCAATTCACAAAAAAGGTTACAGAATATCCCAAACTAATGACTATAGGGTATTATATTTAAAATTATTTTACAAGTCTTCAGATACACTTCATCTTGCTTTCTTCTGTTCATGAGCAATGTTTTACAAAAGCCATGGAGTTATCCAACTCTGAAAGCTGTCAACATCAATATTAAACATTAACAAATCAATGTTGATGGCTGAAGAAAGTGAAGCATGCAACAGAGTAACACTTTGTCTTTACAGGGGAAAGGTAACCTACATGAGATAGAAAAGCTGTTATCTGGAAAGTTAAATTGTGCTCGTCAAATTGACAAAGGTGATCAAGCTTTGTCAAAGACAATGATGCATTTATATCCTACTCAGATTCTTCCTTTTCTGCTATCCATTAATCCATATTTCTGCTTGAGTACAGCCTTTTTGATGGAACAAAACTATTTTGCCTAATTGATTTCTGCAGATTGTGACTTACAGTTTAGTAAAGTTTTAAAGTATGTAACATTACGAACACGAATCAGGAAATTTTAGTTTATATGGAGAAACTGCATGGAGAGGAAAAGCATAAACACAGAGTTTCTTTGAAAGTACACTGGTTTACTTTTTTTTTTTTTTTTTTTTTTTCCCCTCCTCTCAGTGTAAGGAGCCTGATTAGAATGAGGCATAATTTTATTTACATTATTGTAAATCAGTGTTAATGGAACTATTCCTTCACACAGCAGAAAGGCCAGAGTAGAAGCTGCCAACTTGGTGGTTCTTATAACTGTTTTTTTGTTTGTGGGGTTTGTTGTGGGGTTTTTTTTGTTGCTTTGGGGTTTTTTTTAATAGGTAGACCAAGGAATTGACCAGTTTTAGCACAGACTTTAAGCTCACCTATACATTCTCATAACTCCTGATCAACATGAATAACGGAAAATTAAAATCCAAGTTACAGAGTAACCTTTGTTGGAAATACGTTTCTTAGCTTCTTTAGTTCAACACACTTTAATACAAAAAAAAAGGAAGCAGTAGGATGTCAATGGTGTTTTTTGTAATAATCAAGAGAAATATTTTTTTCTGTGAGGGATACTCAGTTTAGGGAAAGACTTTTAGAATTGCGTTATTGCTAAGTATGTGATATAAGAGCATGTGATATATAAAGAGGTCAAAGAACACAGAATTTGTCAAAAAACCTCTCCAGTTTTACTAGATTATTGTCTAGTCTCTTAGTTCAGTATCAGAGCTCTTCTTGTCTTTAGTATTTACTGAGAGAAGAACATGGCATTTCCCATCATTGTGCAACCCATTAAAAATATTACTCACACTTTTACAAAAATGTTCCATATATTTGGAAGTTGTAGCATGATAATGTTTTCAAATAAATATGGAAAACTGAAACAATTATTTATGTTTTATTTTAAAAAATTAATTATTTTATTTATTTTTTATGTAATATGTTTTAAAGACTTACTTTTAATAGGCCTGTAGTGGCCTATTGATAAAGAGGAAATCCAGGAATGGTAATTGAAAGGGATTGTAAATGAGATATTACCTGTTCTTTTCACAAAAAAGCTACAAATTGAAACATGTCCACTACCATTTTTACTAAAATAGGGAGCAAACTTTCCAAATGCTCCAGTTAAATATGATCTAGTATATGCATTTTATTTTACTTACAGATTAGCAGGGGATATTTATTTTGACAATAGCTTCCAAACAGTTAATTATTTTAAAAATTATTTATTTCAGAATATTTAAAACCAAAGCTGTGATTAGAGTAATGTTTTTCAGATTCATCATACTTAGATGGGTAAGCAATAAAGAGAAGCTCTAAATCAAATATAACATTGAGACATTGAAATGTATGTAAATGATTTATAATCTCTTTTTCCATGTGTAACCCAAAGGGAGAGAGAAATTATTGCATTAAAAGGCACAGGAAAGTGGAAATCCAGCCACATTAGCCAAGCATCTCAGGGAAAAAATCCTAAATTTTTAGGTTTATAGTAGGATGAACGACAGCTAAGGGTTCTCCACTTAGTTAATTAAATCACTTCATAAATTAAATTTAAATTTTATGCTTTGTGAAAAAATCCTCTCCAAGGTTTTTGTCAGACATCATTGTTTTCTCCTGCAAAGTTTTACTGAAGAAAAATTAAGGAAAGGATAAGTGGAAGACTGTCAGGTTATTTTATAACAGTGGACATATTAACTGACTCAAACTGATATCATCATCTTCTTCGGAAGCACTCCTAAGAGCCACAGAGAATCATGCATTGTGTCAAATCTTCAAATATTAGCAGAAATAAAAGCAGAGGTAGAAAAAAAATAATCATACCAACAATTTCCCATTACTATAAAAAATTATGTAGTCAACCCTCATCTAAAATAACTTGACATTTTGCTTGAAGTGTTAAAAATCATGATTCTTCAACAATTAACACAAATGTTCCACTGAAAGATTTGACTGTACTGTAGATAGTGAAGCAAATGACAGGGAAGTGAAAATTTTGATTTTAATTTCTCCACAGCTTCAAAGATAGTTATAAGTGATGTACTTCAAGTGATTTGACCTTTGCAGCAATTTGTTAAATTTGAGAAGCAGAGATCTGAAGGATTTTTTTCCAGGGAAAATATCAGCAGGTTTTTTTTTTTTTTAACCTTGTGACGAATGGTAACAATTCTACTATTTTGTTTGGAATCATGTTAGATTGCATAAGTGGTGTAGATGGACAGGCAGTTTCATGCACCTTCTGTTGAGCACCACCCTCCACAGAGCAGCAGATAACTACCTTCTTCCCCTCATGGTCACTTGCTCCCTAGGGAAGACGTCTTCCTGTGTACAGCCACGAAGCAGACAGAAATAAAGTGTTCATTGGGACATAAAGAATTGGAATTTGTTGCAACTCAGAAGTCAGTAAGACTGAGAATAAACCTGTGAGAAGGAACTTGCACAAAAGGAGGACACAGCTTGGAGAGATTTATTTACAAAGTCTTTTATTCCTGGTCTGTCACCTTGAGCTCTCTTTTCATAGGTGTTTTAAAAGTGAGCTTTTTGGAAGTATTACTCATGCTTGATTCTGTTCTAATAAAACCAGGCTTTTGTGGATAAGAGCTCTTCTGTCTTCAGCATTTGCCAGTTAAACAAAGGGAGAAGGGAGGAAAAGGGAGCTAAGCTATTCCAACTTGCTTTTTTGAAATATCATCACAGATTTTAACAGTATCTAGAATGTGTGTTTTATCTGTGTTTCCTTGTCTCCAAGGACATTTGTTTGCTCTGGTTTTTAATTATAGAAGGGAAAAATATATTCTTCTGTAGTAAGACAAATTTTATCTGTTTCTGCCAGAGCTACCCTGACACATATTAACAGCCAGACTCTAAAAAGCCAGAAGATAAGGAAATATTTTATAGAAAAGTAACCTTGCGTCTTTTCAATCTTAGGCTAAATATAAATTGATTAGCTTTTAGACATTTACATGTAAAAGAAAATAAGATTTTTATTTTTTTTTATTATGTTCAAGAAAAATGTACCATAAGGCCAAACTCAGAATGGTCTGGATTAAGAATTAATATATTTTAGTTATATAAATGTTTAATTGACTCACTTTCTGTATGTATCAGACTGTAGACAAAACAGAAAATTTTCCTGATTGACATAGGCCTACAGAGAAGAATTATGAAAGTGAAGTTAACATTAACCACTCTTATGCTAAGTATGAAATTTACTAGTATGTTAATTTTTCAGAGAATTTTGTGTGGGGAAGTAGAAAGGACAGTCGGGATTTATAGCAGTACTGCTGGACTGGCTGAATTACCTCTGAAGGCAGTACATTAGAAAGTGTAAACAAAAGATTACTACAGCAGAGCTATTTCTTCTTTGTTGAAAGCCCATGAGAATTAAGTTTTCTTAAGGAAAGAGATAAAATTAGTCATTAAACTCCCAATTAACCATTCTATTATTTTAATTCAATATTAATGGCTGAGTAAAGGCAGAATTGGATGACTGATCTCTAAAGTTTTTATAGAGTCAATGAAAGCACAAAACTCATTTAAGTTTTATGAGATTAGAATTGGTTTGGCTCATTAAAGGTAGCTGAGGGTACTGGCAGGACTGTTTTAAACCATCTCTGGTAACATCTATGGTGGCTTCATATAGTCATGCCAAAAGGGACAAGCATGATCCTTGCTCAGGTCCATTAAATTCACACGGTCATTTGGAGAGATCTCAGCTGCAAATGTATCCATGTTACAGCTACCTGCAAGCTGTCTGCTTATGGCACCAATACTGACTGGCTTTCTAAAAGTAATATTGTCAAAAACAAACCTGTGTAACCAATGTTAAATAAACTTGTTTGAGTGAAAGTAAACCCAGAAGAAAGACTGCATGTGGGAAAGATAATGGGCAGGGGCAGATTTGTTTTTACACATATTCTTTCAGTCTAAACAATACAGCAGAATTTTACTTGCTTAAAATTATAGTACATGCTGATAAAAATTGCCTTGACCAAACTAATTCTCTTTTCTTAAAGCAAGTACAGCAAGTACAGGCTTTGAACATCCTTGGATCACATTTGACCAAGAAAAATAGTAGATGTTCTATGGTCCCCAACCTTCTCTCAACTTTTGCACTTTCAAAGACACTTTTGCTACTGTGTTTGCCTGAAGAATAGGGTCATAGAGTCAGTGCTATGCAATCAGGAATCCTTGATGGTAATACATCACAACTTTTTCTTTGTAAAACAGTTTTAATAATTTCAATTTCTGCAAGTCTAACTCAGAATTCAGCCAGGAATAGCAATAAATTGTAATGAGTCAATATTTACTTATTTTATCAAAGAAGAGAATGATTTAGAATATGAAGGTCCATGAAAATGGGATTAGATGTGTATTAGCCTAAATCTTAGGTTTTGAGGACAGGTGGAAAAGAAACTGCAGTCCTTACTTGCACTAAGTATTTAAAATCCAATAAAGGACCTCAAGGACTTTCTTTCAAAAAAATTTTAGAGAAGATACTGCTTTTGTATAGTGAACTGCATTTTATGATGGGGTGCTTCAATTGTATAATGGATTTGTATTTTAATGGACAATTATATCCACAGGTACTAGCCCTTGAAAATTTTACCTTATTCAAAAGAGAGTTGAACATGCACTCCATGACTTTATAAGAAGTTGTGTTATGGACAGTAAATTCCTGTAGCTAAATGGGGAAAAACTCTTAAACTCTTATAAACATATGGCCCTACAGCATCTTCATTTTTAGAGGTTTTGGCAACACATGTTGTCAAAAAAAAAAAAAAAAAAAAAAAAAAAGGGAAATAAAACCAAATAAATACAATTAACATCTATAAATATTTCTTATCTAGTTAGGCAGGTATCTGTTTTGATCTTGACAATCATTGCACATAAAATTAAGTAAGACCTAGAGACATATAGCTTTATGAATACAAACAGGTTAACAAGTTCTGCTCTTCATAGTAGATCTAGAGAGTATGAATTGGAATTCAAACTAAAGTGTAATTCATTTTATTGTGAAGAATGCTTTCAGTTAATACATTTTATCCGTAACTGCGTGAAACGTACGTTTGCTTTATCGAAGAATTTTGAATGCACTAATCTTAACTTTGCGTTGGGCTAAATTTTTATCTTTTTAATTACTTAACAAAGCAGAAATATTTATTCATACTCAAATATATGATGGTAATTTGGGCTTTTAAAAAATACAGTAGATCATAAGTTTTCACACATGCTGAGCTATTTCACCTATCAAGAATTCAAATATGCTTTTTTTTAAAGCTACACTTGTCAACTGCAGGTAAAATTTCTCCTGTAGTAATTTTATCTCTCTAGACAATATTCCACTTGTTCCACATATAGATATGTCAAGTAAGCAATGACAAATAGTATTACAAAAGAAGCTCAGTCCAAGTTAATGTATTTATCCATATCTGTAGACTTCATCCTATGCTATGCATATAGTTACATGCAATAGTACCTCAGAGAACACAAAGTTTTTAAGTTACCTACTCAGAAAGACCGTAATCTTCATCTCATTCCCTTCTGCATAAGCATTAGGATGTAAACTTTATTCCATAATCACAGTAGCCCTGTACACCAAAAGGATGGTGCTCAGTTAATAGTGGCATTACTGATTTTTCTCTTTCTTTGGTTTCCAAGCCTCAGATTTTATTAGCCTTTGTGTTGCTAAATCATGCTCAGAAAAAAGACAAAAACAAAACAAAACAAACAAACAAAAAACACAACAAAAATAAAAACACCAAAAATCAAACAACAACAAAACTCAATTGAGTGCTTCTGTGAAATGATGTAACATGATGATGTCCATTTTGCAGATGGATCCAAAGGCACAGGTCTTTCAAGACCTTCTAAAAAAGAAAGAATTTAAGTATTGTTCTCTTTCATGTATTTAAGGATCTAAGCATGAGACATTAGGCCAGAACTCATTTGAAGGATCTGTATTTTGGAGCACTGAGTAGTGTATAAAAAGCTAGGCATTGATTTTATTTGCACAGCTATAAGCACACAATATTTCCACAAGCCAAACTATGCCAGCAGGTTGTGGACTGCAGAAAACAGGTGGTATGGACTGCAGAAAACAGGTGGCAGAATACAGGTTTTTCTAGTGTAATATGCAGATACAGAATCCTGTCCTTTGTGGTATAATTCAAATAATGTTTTCCTTGTCACTCTATCAGAGGCCAGATCTTTTGTCCTTTCAAAGTTGTTTCCTCTCAGGTTGCGAAAGTTTCTGAGTATAATGAGGGGCAGCAAATGTAGGAAAGGGTCTATTCAACCAGAACCATCTGAATAGGGTATGTTTAACATCGGTTGGAATCTCGTAAGTGCTCTTGTCAAGCTCTAATCAGCACATACAATATGACATTTCTCTCCATCTTAGAAATCATATTTTTAGCAGTAAGTCCATAAGATGAGTCTTGCTTTTTTCAAATCTTTGTCCAAAGTGTAAATCCCCTACAGCTTGCCAGAGCCTGCAGAATTGTAATACTTTCCTCGGATTATCCAGTTTACAGAAAAAAAATCCCAGAACCAGTTTTGGTTAAGCTTTCCCCAGAAACATTTAACTCAAGGCCACCATCTCACATAAGATGTTGGAGGCAAAATGCTTTTATAAACAACTAATGCTACAGGCCCTAAGTGCACACAAGAATACCAACTCTGCCCAGCATCATCCTAGCTATGGGAAGGGAAACAAACCCCACAGATTCAGATACTGAAGTGCTAACTTCAAAAATATTTATTCAAATATTTGTCAATAATCTGATTCAGAATCAAGAAGTTTAGAAAAGTGTTGTGAATTTGTCAGTTGGAAGAAAGTGAGAAAGAAATGTTATTGCTTTATGCAGAATAATTCCCTTCAATATGACAGAATGCAAAGGTCACTGTGACAGAAAGCTTTATAGCACAGTATTAAGGACAAAATGTACCACAATGCATATAAACTCCTGCCCTTCTTCACACTATTCCTGATTCAATCCTTTGGTATTAACTTTACATTGTTGATTATATATAGAAACTTAAAAAATTAAATAACATTAACACTACAGCTTGCACTGTAGTCAGTAAAGGAAGTTTTTACCCAGAAATTTCAGACCTGCACTGAAACAGAAAAAACAATCAGTTACTTCTCATTTAAACAAATGAGTATTAGATAAACAAAGGAGACGACATTCTCATATTGGCACGTTATGTCAGATACGTCAAAATTATTCCCATAGAGCTAGTCAAAAGTTTTGGGCACACAGAATCCTCAGAAGCTATAACTACAAGCATAGGTGAGAGGAAAACAAAATCAAGTCTTAAAAACTACTGGTACTTGTTACGCAGCGGGTTGTTTATTTAAAATTATGTTTGTAAGAGACTCATGGCTCCAAACCAAATTTATCAGTGTGAAGACTGGCACTACTGCTCAAAGGTTAGTGTAATTGGATGAGACAACCTTAGCCGAGGTTCTCAGATTTGGGGAATATCAATGTATTCTAAAATATATGTGTGTATGTAGACATCTATATGTGTGTGTATATTATTTATACACATATACACTGTAACATAATATATATTGTAAACATTTTATATATATAATATAAAAAGTATATATACTACATACAATATATAGCTTATAAAAATTATTACATATATATAAGCATTACATGTATAATTCTGAGGGATATGCTACAGGTATATAAAATATTTTCTAAAGAGTATATATGCTATATATACATCTATGTAAAAAATTTTGCAGAAGACAGAGGTGATCAGGCTCTAAAAATATTAGTTTCTTTCACTGTAAATGTAATAAACTCTTTAAAGACATTACTCTCAAATATTGATAAAGCCATCTGTAGTAATATGTGTTGCTGTTGTCATTTGACAGAAACAGATACAGATTCCACTCTTTCTTTCAAAAGACTTTTTGTTTAATAGTAGGATATGAAGGTGAACAAAAGATAAAAAGCTTTCATAGCTCTGAGCACTAATTCAAGCAACAACTACCCATAGTCGAAAGTAACTCCCTTATTTTAATTTCCAGCATAAAAGTCTATCTGTATCCAAGTTTCAACTGATTTTACCTATTCCACTTGCAATGTTTGATTTAAGTAGATCTGTTACATTATGTACAGCAAATATGGTCACTCAGCTTTAACTTGGTATGTGGCACAAACCATATTCAGCAATTAAACTTCCAGTTTACAATCAATTTTATTTTTATTATTCCAAAACAGCCTGACCTTATATTGCATACTAATAAACTTACACCAATTTAAGTTCTCAAGGTCTTCTAATCTGAATGGACAGTGATTGTCAACTTCTGCATCTAAGGTTGCCATGAACTTGAACTAAGAAGCAGCAGTTGGCCCTACTGAAATATTTTGTTTCGAAGTTCCTTTTTTCACTCCCGACTTCATGCAATTCTTTCTCCTTCCTCATTTCAACGTGGAGATATGAAAAGAAGATGCACATTTTGGCTGTCTTATTTGTCCTTGATTTAATTCTTCAGGCAGAACATTTTTTTGTGTTTTCATGTCTACCACTAAAACAATTTTATAGGTCTGTGGTTCTGTTAATCTTTCCAGAATGTCTGTCTAGTATCAGTCTGTCCCTCCAATTTTTTAAAGTATGAGAGAATAACAATTATACTTTTTCTAAAGACAATGAAAAGAAACCAACCACACCAAAGCACTACTTCCTTTTATAAATGCTTGTTAAATGAAATCTCCTATGTAGAAAGTTGAGGCCACAAATAAAACTCTTCAGGTTTTAAAAGAGCTAAAAGGGAACAATGTTTTCAGCCCAGTTTCCAGCTACATCTTATACAACAATTTCAAACTGTGGAAAAAAGTATAAAACCATCTAATTAGATTAGCAGCTCTTTACTGTAGCAAATTATCAATATTACCTTGAATCACCTTATTTGAATGACAAGAAGTTCTGTGCTCAGGCCATACAAGTTTCCTTTGTATTAAAAAAAGATAAACATCCCTTCCTAGCATGCTCTGTTTCAGTTGTTTATAGAACTGATCACACTGGAAATACAAAATCTTGACTTTTTCTTAAAAAAAAACCCAAACAAACCCAAACAAAACAAAAAAACCCCTCTTTATGTGGGTTTTTCCTTATAAACATTAAAAGGCACAAGGTTTAAAAGAAAGAAAACTATGACACATCAGAAAGTACACTCTGATAATATATGCTCTAGCAGCAATATCTAGGTTATCCGTGTGCTATACATAAATAAATAGGAAAAACGTCTTTTATAGCTAAACCCCTAATGCAGAAAAAACAATATCAGTAGATTAAATTGTTCCCACATACCATGAGATTCACCTGTTTAAGCAAATCCAGCTGATGAACACCTGCTTGTTTTGAAAAAAACACAACTCTAATGATCAGCAGAGCTAGTTTTAATTTCTTAGAATTATGTTAAGGTAGTGATGTTGTAAGTCTTACGTATAGCTGGGAGCTTCCCAAAATGTGGTGCATGCAAACTATTCAATATACTTTATATCAAAATGTGAGGGGGGGGAACCCCCTTCTTATTTTTACCTTCTTCAGTAGAATCTTTACTGCATTTCATTTCTCTGAAGAGCTTGAAAATATGTTGCTTAATGCATTTATCATGCTGTCAAACACATCTAGTTCACTTTTTTCCCCTGTTATTTAGCCATAAATTAGGCATCACAAAGATAGTCCTCAGTTTCTAAACCATACACTTTCCTTTGTTTTCAGCAGCCTTAGAAAAAATTAGCTAGAAAGTTGCCTGGGGAAAAGCTAAGGTTAACTTTCAAGAGAAGGGATGTTAGATAGGTGAGAGGTATGGAAAGACTAAGGGTACCTGCTGCAAAATGCAGTATTCCTTTTGCTCCTCAGCTAGTGCATTGTCCCAGCAAACTCAGGTGAAAGTATTTCATAGTATCAAGTGAGTGGATGGGTAAACAGGGAAGGTACTGGTGGATTAGTGATGAATCCTTTTATCTGTTCAGTAGAGCAATGATACTACTTCCAGTAACAGGAAATACACTAATTGCAAACACATACTACATTATAATGCGTATATGCCTGTGCATAGAGTTTAAGCATCCCATTTTGGCACATTTTTATAGCACTCTGTGATCATCTCAATGTGAGTTGAGGTGTGAACAGGTAGGATGTTCATTTTGGCCTCTAGAAACAAGGTTGGCTTTTAATTTTTTTTCTTTTTCTCACATATTATTCTGTGGATGCACCTGTACAATCATGTGTGAACTATAGAATGTTACTTTGTTTGGGAGGTAGTCCAAATTTACAATATTAAAAACCTTGAGTCACTGAAAACATTTGCTTAAAGGATGCCTAAGGGGATTGAACTTATCTTTACCTTATAGTTGCAGCTGTCTCACACAGTTAACTTTAATGGAAATTTAATTTAACTAATTTTCATGTAGTGGTATGTTCCTTATGATGTACCTGGCCTCCTATCTATTTTTTTTTCCTGAAGAGGGGTCAGAGAGCATGTTGTGGAACCACTGCCATATAGTGATCCCTGGTTTTGGTCTATACTCAGAATCTTTATTAACATACCTTTAAATTTCTGGCATTAATAATAGTAAATAATTAGTAATATTAGTAATAAAAGCAGCTACTGTATATCCATTATGCTCTTCCCTACATTTTCTACTCTATGCACATCATAGTATTACAGTCTATCAGATCCGTGGCAATTATAATCAACATATACTGAAGGATAAGAAGGAGTTTCTATGTGCTTCTCACTCATTTTGCCTTATCCTATTATAATATTTCTTGTCTAATACTTAGTAATCTCTTTGTGTTCATACAGCAATAAACAAAAGCCAGGTCTCATAGCCATCTCCATAAGATGAATAATTAATTAACAATATTCGAATCATCCCACTTCCTTATGCAGGTGGTCTATTTTATACTCTGTATTCATTGATAATATTTTGGAGGATAATTTTTTAAAAACTCCAACCTATCCCCAGTCTTGATTAGTTAAGAAAAAACATATTTAAGCAAGCATGTACCCGATATACACAAATATTTCATTTTTTATCTGTCTACAGAGCATTTGGTTATTGAGTCACATAAATAATATCTAGACAAATTATATATATATGAAGGGAGATTTAGAGTGTTAAAACTGTTTTAAAAGAAGATATGGAGAAGAAAAAGCTACTGTTTTTGTTGCAGAGACCAACACTTGATTATGGTAAAAGGAGGTCAGAAAACAGTGCAAAGCAAAATTACTAGACTTTGACAATATCAAAAAGCTTTATTTTGGAGACTGTCATATCCTGTTATTGTGGCAAAACTGGCTCTAAAAAATTCCATCATGAAAACAGTTTAGGATTCCTTGTCCTACTATTTTGCACTTTTTCTCTTGGACTCTGTAAAATGATCATAAATTAGCTTTCCATGAGAGGTGGTTTTCATCAGATGACTATAGTTTTCTTTTTTCCATTAGTAAAAGGTACAATACTTCATTAATGATGATTTTTTTTTTTAGTAGATCTTGTGTTTATTGCAAAATACTGTAAAGATAGAATAGAAAAATAAGTCCATACTTAGATCATTTGCATTACCATTTCCAGTTAAAGAAAACACATTACTAAATAGATAAGAAATATTGCATACTTCTATATTTAATATAAACGGGGCACTATTCAAATTCAAATGTTTGTGTTCATTTTTTTTTTTCCTTTGTGATCCTAAGAAAGGGGAGTTCTGCTTCTCAGATAGTATTGCCAGAAAAAGTTTAAAACGATCTTTTTCTGTAAAGTTGGCCTGCTCAATGGTATCTCAGGACTCCATTACAAAAATCTCTGAAGTGTCTGACATCGGCAAGTAAAGTCATTCTTCAGATCTCCCTCTTGAAGATAAACAACCGCTCTGCTCGAGGAACGTAGCAGCATGCCTCCAAAGCTAATGCTTACAAGCCATTTTTATATCTATTTCTGTTCAGCTGCAACACACATTTCTTTCCTGGCATCATTCCTTGCTCATTTGTGTCCTCAGGTGGAAATAGTCAATTTTAGAGCCCAGAGCTTTCTGAATGCCATGCAGTCATGACTAATTTATTCTTATAGATAAGGATGCTTCACTACAAAGTAAAAATCATGACTGAAAATCTACAGGCACTTGGAAACGTTCCTCAGTTTTCATGAAAAAAGTTCCCCAATTTTGATGAAGGTTTCTAACACAGTTTAATCAAAACATAAATTAAAAAATAATCTATTAAGTAAGCTTATTGCAATAACTTAACATTTGGTCATTACATATTTACAATATATAGATATGTTAAGCAATCTGAAAGTGTGAATATATACATCTACCCACACATACACAAGATATACATATACACAGATACATCTAATATATATTAAAAGGTAAATCTTTTATATACAAACTATGCAGAAATCACTTTTTTGTAACTTTGGAGTTGGGATAGTTTTAAATGTAAAGACTGAGAAAAAAATAGATCAAAAAAGCTTACCGACACTTATAAGAAGGTGAATGAGTTGTTTTGTGAATGACTGCTTCAATTTTCAATCATAATAACTTGTTTTCCTGCGGAAGTATAAACTTTTATATAAATGTGTGTATATATATATCTGCATAGAGAATGGTTGCTTTTATTTACTGAACTTGGCTTCAATTATGAAGTTACATATACGTCCAACTCTCATACCTTAGATATGATATTACACATATTTTTGAATATATGACTATTGTTATTCACATAGAGTATAGAATATGCAACACTCTGTGTAGGAAGCATACTCCAAGTATGTAGAAGAATATGGAAGAAGATTATTTGCACACTGCTTTTTCTTGAGAAATTGGTTCTCAAAAACTCAGCATCATTGTAACTTTTCTGTTCCTGGCAGGGAAGAAGATTTCACAGTGCATTGTTTGACCATCTCATTTCACATTTAGTACATGTTTAAATATTGAGTCCATGTTTGAATATTGAATCTATGTTTTTTTTTTTCAGCACAGAAAGCACAGTAAAACAGAGTGTGGAAGGGGAAAGGAAGGAAAGTGGAAAATAAATTAAAGGAAAGAATATGTCCTGATAAGATGTAAAGGAGCAGTCACTAGTATCACTAACAAATTTTTTAAATGGAGAAAATAAAGTATAATAAAATCACTTATATCTGAACTAATATATTATAAATATGATACTTTTGATCAGCACAACACATTCACAAGAGAAGTTATGATCTTCATATTGGCAAAGACAAATTAAGGCTTGCATGCAAGCATGGTCATCTCCAATATTTGCTACTGTTCAGGACTTGAATGCAGACAAAATATATTTTCTGTTTGTTTCAGAATTGCTTCTAATTTTTTATTGCTAAATTTCTTCCATAGCAACATAATGTTCCGAGACATCTGTTCATACAACTTCCCAGTAACATTATGCGACTAAATACACTCATATTTCTTTAAATAAAAATAGGATTGTTTTATTACTCTGTAAATTTAAGAAAAATATTAGCAACATGTAGTTTGATATATCTATATCATTAAACATATTTGTTTGTTTGCTTTTCAATTTCATTTACTTCTTTTTTTTCAGATAATGAAACTGTGAAATCTGTAACATCTGATTGTGAGTGGTCAGACAGGATATATGCTTCAATTTTTTCTGCTGGTCAGGTAAATACTTTAAAGCTTTTGGTTCAACATATAAAAATAACTTTTCTATACAGAAATACTATGCATGCTCTGGACTTTGCACAGATGTATCTATGACATGCTCTTAGTGCTTTTCAGGGTTCAAATATTGTGTTTTTCCCAGCAATAGCATTAACCTGTGAAGAGAATTTCTGTTGGTAGGAAATGTGAGCACAATGGAAAATATGTTAATAAAGGAAATAAATGGTAGGTTATGGCAGCTCTTGCATGTTGATTTACTTGTAAGGATTGGTTGGGCCTCAGATCCTCCCTTAGGTCACAGAAACAATGCAGTGAACTCATTTCACAAGGTAAGGATGAGCCCTCAGTTCCCCTCTGCTCTGGGTGGAGAAAGAGTGGAATGAAGGATTCAGACTCCTAATTCAGCACACAAAGATGACTCCCCTTATGTGTGTGTGTATTACCTGCATAAAGGCAAAGCAGAATTATGGTCTTTATTCTAGTCAGCATCTGCAAAGGTAACACCACTCTCAGAATGCACAGCCTACACAGGGGGAGTGAGAGGAACAGCACGTAAAATACAAGGTGTCCCACTAAAAAATACAGGGGCATAAATGCTCTCCTCTGCAGAGACAAACTGCTTTCCTTTCAGGGCTGATTGCCTCCTACTTCTTCCTTCTGGGGAGCAGGATACTACACTGCAACCCACTTGCATGGTGTTCTTTTACATCTCTTCTTAGTTCTAGGTTCTATGTAGAATTACAGAATAATCAGTCTGGCTTTGACAGAATAAACAGAAATGCAATGTTAAAGAGCTTGCCGGCACACATTCACTCCCTAATCAAAATCAATAAGAGACTGGAATATCTGCTCCCTGCATGTTCCCTGAACTGTGAGACTTGTCTATATGATTGGGCTTGCTCATTTTGGCTGTCATATCACATTAATACAATCCAAGATGGTTTTGAACTTACAGCTAATAGAGACGAGTGAGCTAGGACACTGATAACTTTCAGGAAGAAGGAGTTCAAGTTATGACTTCAAGGGCTAGATGGTGACTGGTGTGAACTGTGCCAATAAAAGAAATAAAAAGGTAGGACCCAGA
Source organism: Streptopelia decaocto (assembly GCF_964273445.1). Lineage (NCBI taxonomy): Eukaryota > Metazoa > Chordata > Aves > Columbiformes > Columbidae > Streptopelia > Streptopelia decaocto. Next base: position 43,545,436 of record NC_138655.1, read on the forward strand.
TAGAGGTTAAAGAGGAAAGGTTTGCATGATTGTTTGACTGGAAGTATGTCACAGGATTCGAGAACCTACATCTCCTATCAGAAAATGCCTGGGGAAAAGAGGGAGAGAACTAGTCACTAGTTCTACATTAAATATAAACTTGCTGAGTCCCTAGTCCATCCTCCTGATGCTGTGCAGATGTTATATGAAGAGGATCAGTGTCATGCATGTGTGCAGCATTTTTTCTCTGCTCAAGGAACAAAGACGAAGGACTGAGAGTGAAAAACTGGATTCAGGTTTCCATCTTACCTAACATGCCAGCCTATAGAACTCCATTATCTGAAAGATCTGCAAGAAATAAGTCACCCTGTATCCTTCCTTCTCATTGTGCAGAGCAAGCAAGCACCACAAAAACAATCGATCTCCAACCTGTAAACCCTTCCTCATGCAGAAATGCAGCCATTATGCCTGTTTGTGAAACACACAATATGCTTTTCAGGTTTTGGGGCAATCTGGAACTTCAGTGTTCTTCAAGGTAACAAAATGGATGTCTATGTGGACTGAGAATAGTTTATATTTGCGTTAATAAGAAACTGCAGTTATGCAACAGAAGGCATCACCAGACATTGATCTGCTGCAACAACAATATAAGTAAGGAATGTTTGTATGAAAATATAAAGAACACAGATCAAGATAATGGGAATAAGATCGCAGCCAGAATGACTGTTCAGGGAAATTTCTGTTAAATTTACACTCTGATACGTATCGTTATTCAGAATGTTAAGAAGTAGATAAACAACTAGAAGTTCTGAACAACTGGTTTTAATTATTTTTGTTTTTATTGGAAGGCAATAGCTCAGTGTCTCCAGCAATATTTTCAATACTTTTAAAACTATTTGCAGCATACCAAGTCATCTTTTATCTATGCCACTTAATCAGCAGACTGTAGTATCCTGATGTGTCTTAGGACTATAAATTCAATGTACAGAACCAGCTATTGTTTAGCTATGGGACATGGGGAATACAGACCAGCTTTGTGTGTCTGTGCAAGTGTGTGCACGTGTGTGTGTATGTGCACTAGTACAGACCAGTGAGATCGTCTGTACCAGCAGCTGGAGAGGGGCTGCAACCTCAGGGGCTTGTGTATCCAGCTGCCAGCAACTGGGGAGGCTGGGATTCTGCAACAGCTGGTGGGCAGACTGCTGCAGTGTCTGAGCCCAGCTTCTGGAGGCACCCACACTGTACATATGTATATGTATAAAGTATACTTATACAGATATATAATATATATGTACACCTGTGTATGTACACACATATTGTATGTATTGTCACTAGTGGACCTCCACTCTACTCAGCCAAGGGGGAGCAGGATGAGGCAACAGGTGCTCTCTCTGTTCGCCTGAGTGTCCTGTGTGTCTGTCTTTGACTTGTGTTTTCGATCATGAATATATGTATATAAGTACATACATGGTGTACCTGTCTACGGTGTGCCTGTGCCTGCCTACCAGGAAAACATCTTCAGCTTCACTAGTGGTTGAACCTGGTAGCACGGAACTGCAGCAGCCTTACCTTCCTTATGCTGTCAGACCTGGAATGGCACCACCAACAGTTAATTATAGAAAAATATTATGATAAATACTTTAGTAATATACACTGGCACCTATTGTATCAGAGAGAGTCTGAGTTACACAATAAGTACGTGTTGGCAATGGCTATGTCAGTAACTTTGCAGTCCTATTTCCTCTGCTATTAGAGAGGACCATTAGCTTAAATGTGGAAAGCTTGTCTTTTTTTTCTGCCAAATAATGTCTGTATGATAATGAAATTGCTTTAGAATCCTTGTACTTTTGCTCACTCTAGTGATTTTAATATACTATTGTTAGCATTTCAGGTAGTTTGAATAAGCAAATATTTGTGTAGAATACACAGACAAAACATTTTTGGTTTGAATAGCTGCAAGGCAGATTATAATTCTATTAAATTCCAACACTCTCCTTTCCCCATGTTTCGTCCTCCCTGGTTGAATCTTTATGACTGCTTTTTCTTTCTTTCTTTTTTTTTTTTTTCCCCCAGCACAGATATACTGAATGTTCTTCAGCTTAGTTGGGCTCAGTTGCCTTTTATTTCAAATATCAAATCCATAAATTACTGTTCTGTAGAAGCTTTCTAAATGACAGTGACTGTGGTTTTGCTGTAAAATTATGTCTGGTCCACCACGACCTAACCTATGAGGTTAGCTCTGAACAGTTTGTTGGATTTTTTCTGTCTTGTTAACATTTTTCACAATTTCGTAATGATATATGTTCCACCGATTTTTCTGTGTTACCTAATGCGAGGATGTCTAAGAAGCTTTAGATTCCTAAATATATGATTCTTCATTACTTGCCATGCAAGCCTCCTGTCTTTAATTCATTATGCCAGTACTGTTCCTATATCTCTGAAACATCTCTGCTGTACATGTTGCACAAAGCCAACACAAGTATTTTAAACAATGTCTAAGTATATTTTCTACTTCGCAGCTTCGAACAGATTGAGAAAACAAGATATTCTAAGTCACTTGAGCAGAATATACTGTTGTTTTGACTGAACACTCTAGCACTTCAAATCTTTTGTAACCCTTCAAAGCTTCTGCACCTCCACTTGGCAAAATGTTTCAGGATACCCTCTTTTATAGACTTTTTTGAGATGGGAACAGTGATAAACTATGTGTTATAGACAGTTTCCTACTTTATTAAGAAAGCAGAAGTTACCAGAAGCACTTCTGTTTTTCAGTAGACACTGACTCTTTGTTACAGTGTGTAGAAAAACTATGCAAGCAAACAATGGAGTGAACAGGATGCAATGGAGGGAGAAAGCATCCTATTGTGAGAGCATGTCTCACAATACACAGCCTCTCAGCATTAACAGTTAAATAATTCAGTCTTGCACAGGCAGACAGAGGCATATCTTAGGCTGAAGACAAAGATGATGGTTCTTACTGTAATTCTCTCATACGAAGCAGAAATCAGATGGTCATAATGTTTCCTTTCAAAAGTTCAAAAAATATAAGAAAAGGGAATTAGTTAAGCCATAGGAATACAACATCTATAGTGCCCTCAAACATGTGCTGTGAACTTTGGGGTTGTCCCATGCAAGGACAGAAGTTGGATTAGATGATACTTCTGGGTCCCTTCCAACTCAAGACATTCTATGATCCTCATTTACCTAAAGAACAGGGATGCAAGGTGATTAATGGAACCATAAGAAATATAGCAATAGCACAATTCCCACCTCTCAGAGGGGCCCATGTGGAGGGAAAAGTGGCAAGAAAGGACTTAAAGTGTGAGAATCAGTTTCCTCTTCCATTCATTGAATAGATCCAGTCTTCTTTTATATTCTCGCTTTGTATTAGAAATGTAGAAATGTAACATCAGAATAATGTATTTTGATATTTTAAAAACTATGCGAGTGACTTAAATATTATTCATGGGATGCCTGTTTTTAAAAGTCACCCATAACTTTGTTCAAAAGTAAGATCTAGCTTTTATGTACTCTCAGGCCTTGAGAAGTACTTACTACATTATCCCTGATTTTATATATATGTGGTTAGTCTACAATTTCCAAGGAGAACAATAATATTTTTAAAATGGTGGCTGATAAACAGTCATCATATGTGGTAACTGCTAAATAGTTGTAAATATCTGTATCAGGAAGAAACTGTAAATTACTGTCACCTTTCATGTCCATGAATGTCTAGATCTCTCTCTAAAAGCATTGTAGGGACTGTTAAACATAATAAGGACATGAACCTTTGGAGGGCTCAAGCACCTCTCCTATGAAGACAGGTTGACAGACTCAAAGTTGTTCATCCTGGAGAAGACTCCGGGGAGACCTCATAGCAGCCTTCCAGTACCTAAAGGGGGCCCACAAGAAAGTTGGAGAGGGACTTTTTCCAAGTGCTTGCAGTGATATGACAAGGGTAATTGGCTTTAAACTGAAAGAGGGTAGATTTAGGTTAGATATAAGGAATAAATTCTTCACCGTGAGCGTGGTGAGGCACTGGAACAGGTTGCCCATAGAAGTTGTGGGTGCCCCATTGCTGGAAGTGCTCAAGGCCAGGCTGGATAGGGCTTTGAGCAACCTGGTCTAGCAGGTGTCCCTGCCCATGGCAGGGGGTTGGAACTAGGTGATCTTTAAGGTCCCTTCCAGCTGAAACCATTCTATGATTATTTCTAGGATTCTCAGTCCTTTGGTGTTTTAACAGCTTCCAGTTTGTTAAATTATCTGTCTTCCCAAAATCCTCAGTTAAGAAATTTCAAAATAATACAAATCGACCTTAATTCTGGACATGTAGAAGGAGAAAAAAAAAAAAGAGACAAAACCCCCAACCACAAAGCAAGTGTCACTTAAAATTGGGTTTAGCCCTAACAGTTTTTCTTTTAAGGCAAGTTTGGTTTATCTCACTATCTAACTAGAAACTGACTGATGCTGAAATGTGAAAGTCCAGCTGAAGAAAGTATCCTTCACTGAAAATGCAGATGCTAGACTTAGTATCAATAAATTAAACAGAACAACTAGAAAAAAAAAAAAAAAAAAAACAAATAAATTATGAGCAGAGTAATATCAACCATCTTTAAAGCCCTATATTTTTAACCTGAAATTTTTAGAGTTGTCCTCATTTTCAGTCATATTTGCATAGTCTTTTACAGAGTTTAGTCACAGCATCCTCCAGGTTATGCAACTGACAATCTCAACAAGAAAAAAGATAGATCCAATCTTCCCATGAAAACTGTGGAAGGTAAAATAGAAAAGTCTTTTTTTATATCTTTGTCAACTATTTATGACATTATGATAAGACTTTATGACAATAAAGTTGTTCTATTCCTGTTAGGAAATCCTGTACACATTTCACTCTGCCTTCAAAGCCTCCAAAGGAAAAAAAAAAAAGCTACAGAAGCTGGAAGCTCTTGTTCAGCAAGAGCCAAGGAAACACTCTTGAGTTTTTAGCCTATTTTCCACACCTGAACAGACAAAGGATTGGGTTTGGCTGGTGATGCCAGATGAGAGTCTGTTGCTTAAGAGTAACCTCAATACATGTCCATGCCTGAAACGCTACAAAAATGTATTTGGAGACTGGGAGCAGAATTACCAACTACATTCTAGTACTCTTGCTGGACTCAAGGAGAGACTGTCTTTTGCAGACATTAATGGAAACTAAAATGGAGTTTCAGAAAGAATAACCTTTTTAGTGAAGTTTTCATTTACCAGTGCTGGGAAAAATAGCATGAAACTATTCATGTACATTTTTAGCAATTACAATACCATGAAAACCAGTTTTTCTTCCTAGCTGTATTGATTGCCAGCCTCTGGGTTGTAAAACACACATTTGAATCTATAAATTGAATATTTGATAACGGAAAGAAACATTGCAAGTGGGTATTACTAGCTTTAATTGGTTGATCTATGCAAGTATACATATATAAGTGTCACACCTTCCTTTTGGGAAGGATCATGGGTACAAACTGTGCTACTTACTGTGTTTCCTTACAGTTGCTCAACTTGAGCGAGCAGAGGTCTTTTCAAGAGGTCTTGCTGTAAGAGGTTTGTATGACTACTCCATTTCAGAATCTGTCATCAGTTGATGTTTCAAGATCAGATAGGAGGCCCATCAGACAGCTTCTGGTGTGAAAGGAACATTTGTGCTACTAGATATTTAAGTAACACTTCCACTGAAGGTTAAGAGAAATACGCTTATAACTTTTATCAGGGTTGTTCTTTTACTGATGTTTCTTTCCCTTGAAGTATTTCAGAAAGCATTATCCAGTCAAGATTTGGCCTTTCACAGTTTTATTCATGAATAATTTATATATATGTGTGTTTCGGGTCTTTAACCATCTATTTTAAGTTGCTAGGAATAACAAACTTTCCATTCAACTGTTTAGTGATGATGGACAGGCATACTGGACCAATGTATTCAAATGCACACAGACAATATAAATAATACAAGTGATTCCTCCTGTGGTACAACTTCCTTGTCAGTCACAGTGTTGCTGTCACAAAAAAAAAATGCAAGTTCAGAAGTAGTTTGTATAATGCAAAATGCTGCGTTTTTATTCTAGAAATATGCATGTAAATCAAAAGTGCTTCATTATGTGCTTTTTCCTAAAATCAAAAAAAGCTATTAGCAAATATACTAAAAGTATAAGAAGTTACCTAAAGGTTTTTCTTCATGAAGTTTGATGAAATTTATACCCTCATGAGGTACAGGACAGTGATTAAAGATCCATGTTAAGAGTTTTATTCTGCTGAGTTTTCTATTTAATACAGTTGCCTATAGTGATTTAAATGAAATTGGAACACCTCTATCTTCTCTTTTGTGAAATCTTGGACTGCTTCCCTTGCATTAATACCCTTTGCCCAAAACATTTTTTTCAGAATGTTGATGCAAAAATAATTTTCTGAGGCCACAAAATTGCTGACTGTCCGTTCTCCTGCCTTACCCCACAGATTTCTCCTTCTCTGCTACATTATTGTTGGTCACTTGCTGTCCTCGGTCATATGCCCCATTTTATCCAATATCTCTCATTCATTGTCAAGAAAAAATAGGTTCCTAGGTATGATGGCAATTCATAAAATAAATGTCAATAACATTATTCAAGTTTTAAATATCAAGAGTGAAACGAATGTAAGAATTGCACCTTTTACATGCCTGCTGTTTTCTATTGCTTGCTTTTTATAATAGTAGAAACTATTCAATCACTAATTTGAACAGATATTGAGAAAACAAATGTTACTAAGTAAAATATGTATTTGCTGTGTAACTAACTGAGAAACTCTTGCTTGTATCCTCAGCTCATTGTTGCTGTGCACAGAAAAATAAAAGCAGAAAAGTGTATTAGCTTTGGTTTATGAACTATCTTTTCATTTTGGAAGACTAGAATCACAAACAAATGCATCCAGAAAGATGTTTAATGTTCACAGTGTCTTAGTAACCATAGAGGTCAACAGCAATTGCAGAGAAGTAAAAAACCTTGACAAACATCCTTTATTTAGAACAGGACTACCTCCCACAAAATTGTAATGGAGTACACTTTAAATACTTTGGGACCATTATTTCTGCTAAAGAATCTTTTCTGTGAAGTCATACTTGCTTCCAACATTAGAGGCAAGGCACTACAAAGACTCTAAAACTTTCTTTAAATTCGGGATAGACTAGGGATGTGAAGAAAAAAAACACTTCACATTTCTGTTCTGTAAGCGAGACCATTCACAATGACTTTTTGCCAAAGGTATTATGATCAACACATTGGTTTAAAAACTTTGTCATTTTTACCATAGCTATTATAAAAAAAAAATAATTAAGCAAGTAATCTTTAACTTGCAAGAAGAAAACCTCATGTCAACAGGAGTGAGAGACATCATGACACAGATGAGCAGATGAATAGTAAATCTAATAAGCAATGCACAGGCATTTAATAATATCATAACATTGTTACAAGGATATGTTATTGATATTTTTTTATTATTTATAATACACACACCTAATAGAGAGCTTCCATAGCTACATTTCTTTTGTGCATGTGTTACAATTTGGTAAACCCACCTCCTAATTTTAAAATGATTACATGTTTCTATGGCCTCTTCTGCTTTATGGGGTTTCCCTATACTGTAATGCAGGCAATTAATGCAGATTTATAACATTCTGTGGCATTTTTGTTTTGAATGAGCCTGTAACTCTTTGTGTGTAGTATCGTGCAAAAGGATTTAACTGCCTTCTAATAAAAAAAAAAAAAGTTAAAAATTTACATTGCATGCACAGGCACTATTAACAAGCAGATAGAGATTGCAGGGAGGATGTGAAAATAAGAATTTAAAAAATCTTTATAAATGCACCATATGTTTTTCTAGTGGTTTTGTTGTTGTTATTGGTTGGTTGGTTGATGACTACAAAATTACTTTCATTAAGAAATAATAAATTACTGTGTTTAACAATATTAGAAACAGAACATCCAAGATACCACAGACTTTTCAGTGATGGTTTTCCTTCTATTTCCTCTGTAGTAACACATTAAGTTTTGTCTGAGAAAATAACCTAGACTAATGCTAATATTACTGTTACCTGATTCAGTATAAGAAATATAGAAAAGAATGTATCTTGTTAATTGTATAATGAATTCAATAGAACAAGTACCTTACTGAACATAAGTAATCACTTTATTATTTGACACCAGTTCAGCTTTAATTGGCCATATCATTAGCTTACTGTAACAAAGAAACATGTTATTAATGGTAGCACGATTAACACTAAAATCCAGCAAGTGAGACTTTATGCTGACATTAATAATTTCATGAATTACACAACTCTCCAATGACACAAATGGAACCTCATTACCTCTAGTAGGTGGAGAGCAATGAAGAGAGAATTGAAACTAAATTTGCCAAATATTATTGGAGTTATATAACTTAATATTGAATCTAGACTCCTTGTACTGTGAAAGCTATAAAAGCCTGTAACAACTCCAAATAATCAAAGAAACAAATTAAAGATTTGTCAAAACATAGAAGAATTCACATTCCCTCTCCTGGAAACCACAGGAAGTTTTAATAAGTTGCAGGTCACGCTTATTTCAGAGACATACAGCCTAATTAAACTCATGATTGAGATAATCCAAACCAATCAGGTTTTCAGAAAAATTAGACCAAATTCATGACAGAATGGCCTTCTTGTTCCTGTCCAGCACCCTCCTCTCATTGCAGCCCCCATGGCCATCAGTCCCTGACCCACCAATGCTGCAAAAGTGCTGGTCTCCAACTCCCCACAGCCCTGCCCTGCCTAGCCATGGACCCTGCCAAATGGGTGCACATCCTGCCCAACCTTGGTCCACTCACAGGGAGGTGGCCAGTTCCTGGGGCTGGGCCCCTCCAGCTGACCTGCTCCTGGCGGAGCTATTACAGTTCTAGACTCTTGGGTCTCTATCCCTTGGGCTGTGACTGGCCCTTTGGGCACTCTCATTAAACACTCAGTCTTCTGTGTCATTCTGGGAAAAAATATAACCTGGAAGATAAATATTCCCAAATAACGGTGTCTAGAGATATAGTGATGTTGCAAGTAACACAGGAAATCATGATTTCTTTATAAATATATGAACAGTTATACCTCCTTAATGTGTATTTCTTATTGTGTTCATGGTGTGAATTTTGCTCATCTTCATGGAGGGTACCAAGTGGTCCTCAAGCACAAGCCCAAAGATATGTTCCTCTCAGGGAATGTTTCTTCAGAGACCAAGGCTCATTTTATGACAAGGAAGAGAAAAATACCAAATATGCTCAATTTAAATTAAAAAGTGAACAAAGAATGATCTGTAATTTCATCATGATTCAGCAATTCATTGCAGAACCTATGATTCCCTTCAGCCATGATCAAGGAATCACAGAATGGTTGGAACTGGAAGAGACCTCTAGAGATCATCTACTCCAACCCACCTGCTAAAGCAGGTTCATGTAGAGCAGATTACACAGGCATGTGTCCAGGAGGGGTCTGAATATCTCCAGAGACGGAGACTCCACAACCTCTCTAGGGCAGTCTGTTCCAGTACTCTGTCACCTTCAAAGTAACAAGTTTCTCCCCGTATTCATACTGGATACAAGGAAAGGCAAAAATAACTAATGATTATGTGTAATATAATCATTAATGATAATATAATAATTAATTGCACATGGAGTTCAGTTGTACATACAACCAAAACCTCTATTTCTGATTTGAAAACAAACAGGAAGAAAGCATTTTATTTTCATTCTATAAGATAAATGCATGTCTGTATGTTTGTGAGCATATATTATATTTGAAATAAAGGTGAAACTCCTCTTGCTAAATTTCAAACCTACATTCAAGCTAGGTGTCTATACTCTTTTTAGAGTCAATGGATAGAAACTGTTATTGCTAGAAGGCACTGCATTTTATTCTAAAGCAGTAATTTTAAAAAGATTGTATGAATTATACATTATAAACGTGTACTCCACTTATTATGAAGGGAATAGATTAGGTGTGCATACTGTACATTAACAGATGTAATTTAACAGATAAATCCCTCCCATAGTTTGGGTGGCAGTAGAGGCAAAATCTGTGACTTAAACAACAAGGGAGAAACCAAACAGGAGTTTTTAAAGATATATCATTGAGACAATATGAAATAATCTAATTTGCACAGTGATACTCAGTTGTTAGTAGGGAATTGAGCAAAGTCTCTCTTTCCCAGAGAGTAAAGAGCATGTGGCTTTCAGAGCAGTGAACACAGCTCTCCTTTACTGCTTGATGATATCAGCAAGTTAGAGAATGTGACAGTGCCTTTTCCAGATCCATATGCAAACAAGTGGTATAAAACAGAACAAGACCTGACATTGAAATTTCACACTAGGTTTCATAAAGATTATAACAGTCATAGAATGAAAAATTAATGTGTTAAAATGGATTTGAATGTATGGTGTTTCTCTCTGTAGTATTACCATTTTACAGCAGTTTTCCTTTTGCATTAATTATCTCTGAATGTGATATATGAGGTGGAAAAGATGCCTTAAGATGCAAGTGTATTTCCTTTAAATTTTTATAATGATTTACAATCATTACATTTTTTTCAATCTTGCAGAATTTCAGGACTACTTACTTGCTCTGGTAATTAATTTAAGGATTATATACCCTCCCTAGACATATGATGATTTATAATTTATGGGCATATATAACAGCCAAAGTAAGACTTCACAGTCTTTAAGTCCTAATGTAGGGTTGCCAATGGAGCAGAATCTTTCCAGGTTCCATTCACTGTAGAGAACTTTCTTTAAACAGTCAGTCTGACAGAATGTTTCTTAAAATGTAAATGAAGAATTCTGAGCTTCTATCTTCAGCAACTCATTTTCCCAAAGCTTAGTTTTTAGTTTTTGCCAACATATGGCTTATTTCATTTGTATTTTTTAGTCTTTTCTCTGCTTCCACTTACTTCAAGATATCCAAAGGATTTTACATCATTTTATACATTCTAAAAAAAAAAAACAAACCAAAAAAAACCCAACAAACAAAAAACAGATAGTCCTTCCCCTGGGGAAAAAAAAAAAAAAAAAAAGCTATAGGTAGTTCCAGTGTGTAACTCTGGCAACAATGAAGGTGAATTCATCTGGTGATGTTAGTGGCCAGAACTGCAGCACTATGAAGTTCTCCTGCTGTAATATGATAATATCTATGACTCTGAGGACTAACATATAACCCTGAATAAGGTACACATCTTTTAGAGACAATAGGATAATTCCATCTATTTTGTCCTGTATGATAAATTCTACGGATTCTAGCAGCACTGAAGACCATTGGTTCTTTCGTGGACATTGTGTTATGAACCTTTCTCTTATTTGAAGTACAAATGACTCCACGATGTATCTATTTTCTAACACCTGGACTGCATGTTGCAGATGTTATAGCTCAAAAATTGTTTTAATGTGCCTCAAAATCTACCTTAATACATCAGAAAAATCAGTCTAACACCATTTGCCCTTCTATGACAGGAAGTGTGCATTACTGTTTGTTTATAATTCTTGTATTTTGATACAACAAAAAGCAAATTAATTTTATTCTTCTGTAAAAGTTTCAGTCTGGCTTGCATGCCTCAACTTCTGTTTACAAATATTAGAAAGTTCTTAGTTGTATCACATCACCTTTTTAACACTAACATCTATATTTATATGACAGACTTTTTTGCTGGCACAATGCAAAATCTTGAACTGCAAGAGCAACACATTTCTCCTTGAGATGAATTTATATTTTGATTTATTTTTTCATCTTATAGTTTAGGAACAAGGCCAATAACTAAGGAAAGAGAAAAATAGAAAGAACAACATTACTTTTATTAAACTACACATTAACTTTCCTCACACCTTCTATACACTGTAATTCAATTGCCACTATATTGTACTATAGTCACTTTGCCAGAAGAAGTCAAAGCTGTCACTGGAGGGAACCAGCATTTTGTGGAAATTCTGTGCAGCCTCTCAGGTAAAAGGCAGCAGTTACTGGCAGCACTCTTTTCTTTCTTGTTGGTAACACACATAAAGGATATTTCAAAAAGAGCAAGAGACACCAGTAAATTCTGAAAGACCCTACAGCTGTCTACAGTTTTGCTCACTGTAAAGAATGAAGAAACAGGAGTGCAGTTCTGTGAGAGAAGAACCTTTATCTTTCTGTCTTAAAGATATTTTCACTCCATCTGAAGGGAATATCTTCCCTAAAAATACAGAAAGATCAGAAAGTATAATGTTCATCGAGGAGAATCTCTGAAGCTTCAGCAGCAGCCACAGAAACATCAGTCACTGCTGTCTTATTTTGATAGGCTGCCTTTGTCTGCTCTAAAGACTACTAGCCAACGGGGAACAAAACAGAAATGTCAAAGACTGTGCTTTCTGCAGCTTTTTTATCAGTTGTATCCCATGACACTGTGATGTCTTCTGCAAGGGCCATGACTTCAAACATGTTATAGGCCATATAGTTACCAGTGCTGATATGGAAAACAGACAATTAACTAAGTAAATTTTGGGAGGTAAACACTTTGGAGCAATTTTGTGTAATGACAGAAAGGCAACATCTGCCTGAAATAAAAATGATCTATCACCCATCAGATGTACATGAAACTGAAAGAAGTGTGGGGGTTCATTTTTAAGTAGTGGTGGGGAAAAAATGGGGAAAAAAACATTAACAGAAAACTTCATTTGGAGATACAACCTAAAGCTGCCATGAAAACAAGTAAAAAATTCTATGCATATCTCCCCTATCTCCCACACTGGGAGAAGGGAAATGAAGAATGTGGTAGCCTCCCTCTAGCACTTTGACATTATAAAAAATGACATAACAAATTCATAGTTTAAAAATACCTCCACTCATAAAATAGCAACATTTATACTGGTCTGTACCTTATGAAGTTCAATAGAGTGAAGAATGAAAAGGAGCTGTAGAGGAGAATTTCAGACTCACATGTTGCTAGTTCAAAAGGAAAAGCAATCATGATAATAGATCATCCCCTTGTGGTCACAGCACAGATCAGGGCATGTGCACAGATCAGGATCAGGGCATGTGCACTGAGCTCTAACAAATAATACTGAGTACTGATGTGTGAGTTCCTCAGTTTCTGTCTTGTGCTATTTCAACTCTTTATCAGGTCACTTAAAAAAACTCTAAAAGGAATTGTGAGCTAGATCAATCAATGCCTGTCATCTGTCTGCTCAGATTCACAAATCAAAGGCAGAATAGATGTTCACAGATATTGACAATGTATGAATATTGATATGAAATGAATGATTCATGAAAAAATAATTTAGAAATAGAATCAAAAAATCACAAAATAGTTGAGGCTGGAAGGGACCTCTGGAGGTCATATGGTTCAAGCCCTCTGCTCAAGCAGGGCCACCTAGAACCATTTGTCTAAGACCATGTCCAGACAGCTTTTGAACACCTCCAAAGAGAGAGCTTCCACATCTTCTCTGGGAACCATGTGGCAGTACTGTTTCCCTCACAGTAAAATAGTGTTTCCTGCTTGTAGAATGATAGAATGGTTTGAAAGGGACCTTAGACCTTAAAGATCATCTAGTTCCAGCTCCCCTGCCATGGGCAGGGGCACCTGGTTGCTCAAAACTCTATCCAACCTGACCATGAACACTTCCAGGAAGGAAGGCAACCACAACTTCTCTGGGCAACAGAGATGTTCAGAGGGACCTTCTTGTTTTTCAGTTTATGCCCATTGCCTCTTATCCTGTCAGTGGACACCACTGAAAGAATCTAGCTGTGCCTTCTTTGCAGCCTCTCTTCGGGTATTTGTACACACTGATAAGATCCCTCCTGACCCTTCTCTCCTCTAAGCTAAGCAATCTCAGCCCTCTCAGCCTTTCCTCATAGGAAAGATTCTCCAGTCTCTTAATCATTTTGATGTCCCTTTGTTGGATTCTTTCCAGTATCAATGTCATAGACTTTTTTTCTGAACTTGTGGTTTAGTATTAACTTGTATTTGTTTATTGAATTTCTGCAGATTACATTAGAGTTTTTTACAACTTCATGGTTGTGTGGATAGTTCTGAAATACTATTGGAATTAACAAGGTTCCCATGGGCATCCAGCCACACAGTTTGTAAAATGCATAGTAGTTTATACTGTTTTACCTGTTCCTTTTACTCTGCGCTGTGCTCAGCTCTGAAACTACAACTAACCCCTGCTATGCCAAGTAACAGAATATTCACAAAAGGCAGCTACAGGGAGGAACATCTGGAGTACATGTTCTCACACTAGAATTTCACCTAGAGAATGAAGGACTAATATCAGCTATGTGCTTGATTGGTCAGCAACTAGCATCCAATGCTCAAAATTGATCAAACAGCTTATGTAGGAGTACCGCAAGGCTACAATGAAGACAGTTTTTCCAAAAATCTTTTGCACATCATCAGCTGAAACCTTCTTTTCATAATCAGTAAGAGGAAGTGTTATTCAGACAGTGTTTCAGATTCCTCCAAAACCAGCCAGGAAAATTGCCAAAACCAAACCAAACCAAAACACAAAAACAAAACAAAAAAATAAACAAACAAAAAAACACCTTACAATAAAGAATTAGAATTGATCCAATTCAGTAATAATACACAGCCACACTGAAATGGTCAGAAGTCTGCAACAAGTAGGAGGAAACATCAAGTGACTGTTGGCTGTCTGCAAGAGATGCAATAAAATGAGCTGATAAAGCCTCTGACTCAGTCAGCTCAGTTCAATTATAAGCCTCAGAAAAGTGAATTGTGGGAACAGAGAGCAGTGAAAAATCAAACCAAAAGGAAGTCCTGATCTAACAAAATTGAAGAACACCAGGGGAAACAAAAGACCACGAGAATTCAGGAGACACTCCTATGGCAACACTCAAAAACTGATCAAACCTCATTTAACTACAGCTCTGCTTCTTTGCCATAGATGTAGAGCCAATGTGACATATGCATATTATGTAGTTCTTGATAATAAAATCACATGTTCATTGCGTCATTTTCTTTATAGTTTGAAGCATCATGGTAAGGAAGAATTGCTGTTCACACCCTCTATCCATGTCCTGTAAGAACCAACTATTTCAGACCACCTGTTACAGAACAAGCTAAGCTAAGAGTTTCATAATTGCTTTTGAACAAAAATAAAATGCCCATTTCAAATGGAACTGTGTTTACTGTTACATTCACTATGCCCTATGTGTTCTTTTAATTTGTAAAATAATCATGTAAAGAATGTGATGTATCCAGTGGAAGGAGAAGGAAAAGGAATTGGAGTACCCCAGTAAATATGTTATAACAGTAAGTGTTATTTTAAGGAGTGAAAGCTGCTTATCCCTCTCTCTATTTCACTTTTTCATCTAGTGTCTCGAATTACATTCAAAAAGCATGAAAACACAAAAGCATGAAAATTTGCAAAAATCATTAACAGGTAGCTCTTCTGAATACACAGCTTCTGGTTTTACAGGCAGTCCTGGTTGCTGTCATATTACTTCCATGGAATTATATAGACATGTTTGTGCAAGAAGGTTTTATGAAAGTATCAAAAGATCAAATCAGTTTAAAGATTAAATTTCTTAAGGGTCAAGGCTCACAAGGACAGAAATACAGGCTTAAAAAAGGTAACTGGAAAGCAATGTATGAATCAAGAAAATCTATACCCTATGTACACCAGAGTATAAATCAGGAACAGTATATGTAAAATTAACAAGAGTTCTGTCTGCTAAGAACTCTACTTTTTTTCTAAATAAATATTCAAAGTATATAAAAAAAAATCATACAGCTGACTTTGTCATCAAGCATAATCAAGGAACACAAGCATTTTCAGTCAGTTGCTACTTCATATCATCCTGCATAGCTGAGAGGCATGCACATTTATCATATTTAATAACACTTTCTATCCCTTGAGCTTTTGTTACTGTTGATATTTGTTGCTTAGAAAATCTGACACCATCCTATGAAAAGCTTGGCTCTAATTTCAAATGTGCTTGCAGGTAAGCCAAACTAATATGTATGCACATATTTGGCCCTCAGCAATTTTGGAGATATTTTTATGTTGTCTTCAGTGTTCAGAATGCACACAAGGTGCAATGGCCATTGCATTTTCTTTCTCAGGATCCAACCGGTCAAAGTAAAGTTGCATGTTTGATGACAATAAGGCTGATTTATGATTTCCTAATATGACTGTGTATACCAAATCGATGTGCCTGCAGTGATTATGTTTCAGTAGTAGTTATACCCTCTATCCTATCTACACAATCTTTAGATTTCTATGTTCTCGAGCTCACTAGTTTTTCATATTTCAGAAGGCAAAAAAACCCAGTAAAACTTCACCTATCCCCAGCACACACAATGGCCTAAGGTCAGGAGAGGCTTAGTTAAAAAAATTATGGCCCAGTTAGTATGAAGAGACAAAAGTCAGGTGCTTGCAGTTCAAGGAGAATCACATGTCATAACTTCTAAAATATTGTCATTACTTAGAATGATAAAGGATGGACAAATTATCAAAAATAAACATAATACTGTTTCTAGAAAGACATAGTTTGCTAAGAAAATAAGTAGTCAGAGACAGTCTTTAAAATCCAGATCTTATATTCTTGCAGCACAAAAGCAGCGGTATGCATGAAAGCTGTAATGCATACATGGTAAAGAAAACATGAGCAAATGGAGGTGATTTGGTCTGGCTAATGTCTGTATTGACATAAGCCAGAAATAAGCATACACAACAGTACAGACAGAGGACACAGTAGAAAGTTTGTTTTTTCCCATCTGAATATTTCAATCCATTATTTTTCCTAATGGACAGAACTGTCACAGTGATAATTCTTCCATGAAGAAAATTATAAGCATTCTTTTCCTCAGCAGTAGTTTATTTGCATAGACTCAAAACTGTCTTTAAGGACCAGGACCTGTTGGAGCGTGTCCAGAGGAGGGCCACTGAAGCACCTGTCCTATGAAGACAGGCTGAGAGATTTGGGATTGTTCATTCTCGAGAAGAGAAGGCTCCAGGGAGACCTTATAGCATGTCCCAATACCTAAAGGGGGCTTGCAAGGAGTCTGGAGAGGGGCTTTTTACAAGGGCTTGCACTGATGGGACAAGGGTAATGGCTTTAAACTGAGAGTAGATTTAGATAGGATATAAGAAATTCTTCACCATGAGGGTGGTGAGGCACTGGAACTGGCTGCCCAGAGAAGCTGTGGATGCTGCATCACTGGAAATGTTCCAGGTCAGGCTGGATGGGGCTTTGAGCAACCTGGTCTAGTAGAAGGTGTCCCTCTCCATGGCAGAGGGGTTGGAATTGGGTGGTCTTTGAGGTCTCTTCCCATTCAAACCATTCTATGATTCTGTATTTCAAACATGATCACATTTATGTGTATGACACATTTGTAAACTGTTGTGTTAAAATATAATTGTCTTTTTAAACTGACATTAACGACAGAGTATATGCATCATAGGCAATGAAATATTATTCCAAGTGGTGTTTCACGGCATTCCCACAATCTAATCCAAAACAAACCAGGCCCTTTTTTTTTCTTTTTTTTTTCTTTTCTTTTTCTTTTTTTTTTTTTTTTTTTTTTTTTTCTGATACAGGTTATAAATTTAAATGCTTACAATTGAATAGTTTTGAACCTTGCTCTTTAAACGTGAAAAATGATTGAAATGAATATGTTTCAGAACACTCACTGAATCATTTGACAATGTTGCTTGTTATGTCACTCATCAGGTTGAGCTTAAAATAAGTAGCTGTTATTTCTCTCAGGTGTGTTTCTGGTGTCTACCTTCCCTATTAAACTCTCACCCTGAATATCTGTATAGAATATATTGACTACAGTTAAAATTCCCTATCTTAAATGTAATGTAAGATGTACCTAAAATAAAATACTTCTAGTTGCTGGATGTCCACTGGTTCTAACTCATCCATACGGCCATTATCCCTTTCAAGTGACAAGTGTTCTTCCAAGGTTCTTCCAAGAAAGATCTCTGTAAGTCAAATTCTCCCATTTTTGTGAATGTTCTTTAATATGGGGCAAAATTCCTGGCTTTCCTCTTGTCATTTTTAGTTCCTCTCTCTAGCTCTTTATATTCCTCTTAGCTTAAGTTACTGGGGAACAACAGACTTCACAGAACCTGTTGAACTTTGTGTGGAAAACACAAAATATTTTCTGGACTCTTCGAAAATGGTTTTATCCAGCATAGGGGAAATATGAAGCTCTAGTGTGAAGTCAGCACTGATCCCAGTATTTAGCCCATAATGTTATCAGTGAGAGAAAAGACAGCTTTTTTGTTGTTTCATGCTTTTACTTTCAATGTATGACCTGATGCATAATTCAGAGAGAAAGAAACCAATAAAAAATAATTCCATCATCAGATCTTCTACACAGTGCCTACTGAAATAGACATAACCCAGTCTGAATATTTTATACAGAAATGAATCACTTAATAGTCCATTACTTCACCCCATCAAAGAGCTGCCTGAACTCTTCATTTTATCTCACTGAAAAATAACAGCACAACTCCTGTAGTTTGGTGAAAAAGACCACATGACTGGGCCATAAAACACAAGCTAGATTGCAAACAAATTATGAGAAAGTAAGTCACGTAAATATTTTATAAAATCATGGAACATAATTTTCAACTAGATTTTATTCCTGAATATGCTTCTAACAGATGTAAAGTTAGTTTATCAGCTCCAGGTCTTTAGGATATTCTAAATTCTTAGCATATATTGAGAAATAGGAAATAACACACAGCCTTCTATTAGTAAATTGTTTTCTTTCCTCAGGCTCTTCTCTTGCAAAATAGAATCTATTTAACACTACTTTACATTAAAAAGTAATTTTGTAGCTGCGGGCTAGCATGTCTTGTCACAATTCTGCTCAAATAACAAAAGCTTTCATGTTTCTAATGTTTTAAACACCTTGCAATTGTCCTAAATCTCCACAATCAATGTACTCTCTCTCAGGTTAATGCAGTATACCCATTTAGTTCTTCGATTATAAACTAGAAGATATTGCATGTTGATATTCCTGTCAGGAATTCAAAGTAGCTTGCAGGTATACTGATGTACAGCACTCTTAACAAAATCCAAATCTCTTGGTATGCCACTGCTGAATTTTGCTGAAATTTTGCGGATTCATGCTGAGGCCAAGGGTTTTCATTTCCCCACTTTTCATTACATTAGTTTTTCAGTTTTCCAGTTGATTAGTAGAAGTTCTGGTCAGTTGTTCAAATTTTCTTTCCCCCCCCCCCCCCCCCCCCTTTAGTCTGATTAATTTCTAATCACATTTTTTTTGTAACAGAAAAACATCAATCAAACAAAAACAAAACAAAACAAAAATTAAAAAAAACCCAGACACATCTAAAACAAAACCAACCAGCCAAAAAAAAAAACCTCCAACCAACCGAAACCCACAAACCACAAAAACAACCAACCAAAACCCAACCCAAACCAAATCAAAACAAAAACACACAAGAAGCCACCAGCTGTTTCTATAGCATAACCTAGTAGCAATACACTTGACACGAACAGAAACAGCTCTCAGCTAAGAGTCAGTACCCCAGTTCCTGGTGCTAAGAATAAGAGAAGGGTTATTCACTTTGGTACACCCAACTAGAAAAAAAACTTTGTGGTTATTTTCTAGAAGCCCATGCAACTTGTTCACAAATTTATCTGCTTTCATCTTAAAATGATTTTATTTGGTTGCCTTGTGCTCTTTCCATTGGAAGATTATCCTGTAACTTTACTCAGTGTACTTTCTTCTTATTTCTCATTTAAACATGTTCATGTCCATTTTGTTAAATGTCCTCCATATCTCAAGATCCTCCTTTTACCGAACTAACTGTTTTTGTCCACTTGTTTATCTCTGCAGGTAACAGACCAAAACCCCTCACACTTAATTTATGTTATGTTAAACAAACTACTAGTTTTCTGGGTAATCTTGCTCACTTTCCTCTCTTTCTGTGACTGACTCTGCTTCCTGATTCAGGAAAATGCATGGCAAATATGAGGAAATATGTGGAAAACACAGGGTAAGCTATGTTAAAAGTTATTGCCAGTATAACCAGCCCACCATGTGTTCTACTGTTGCCAAATTTCTGCAATAGTCCACAGAGAAAGCAACTGTCATGACCCCTATAGTTGACTCATAGGTTCTTAATTCAAGGCAAGTTGACCTGTTATTCAGGTTATTCCTCAGTGATGACATGCACTATTAAAATCTTGCCCAGGATTTAAGTAGTTTGAACTTTGGTTCATTACAGGCTTTCTTTTTTCAAAAGACACATGAATGCAACTTATCCGTTTGTGTATATCCTATGTGTTTTTGCGTGTGCCTCTTTCACAATTACTCTGAAGCTGTTACATTTCATAAGGGCAGTGTAAAGATCTCCAGAACACGTTCTTCAGGGAACTTCATACCAGTATTTCATCAGCTGGTGCTAATGGAAAAAACAGGCTAAAGACTCCTCCGCTACTCTTGTATCAGTGCTTGAGCACAAAACGGAAGCCTGCTTTTTCCATTCAGTAACAGACCTGTGTTTCAGCTCAGGCAATTTCTAGTTTGCTCACCTGTATATTAGCCAAAACAGTAGCCATCATAGAACTAGTACATTCTCTCATTGTTTAAGATACTAAATGAATGGGAGCCAAATTAACTCAAATGTGGGTGGCATGGTGTTCCTCGTGCTCCTTCCTCAACCAAGAACACAACTGAATGCTTTGTATTTAACTTTTTCAACAGCTGATAGTACTCTAAGATGCACCAATAAAAATGCAGAAAATAATAGTAGTAATTAAAGGTCTTTTCCATGGACATACTGAACTAACTCAGTTGTCACAACAGTTTATCTGGTCAGCAGAATACAAGAAGAAAAATGTGGCCAGTATCATATCTGACT
Source organism: Streptopelia decaocto (assembly GCF_964273445.1). NCBI lineage: Eukaryota > Metazoa > Chordata > Aves > Columbiformes > Columbidae > Streptopelia > Streptopelia decaocto. The sequence goes on from NC_138655.1 coordinate 43,566,331, forward strand.
ACCCTGACATCCCCCTCTGTCCTGAAGAATCAAGTACTCACTTATAGGGTGGGGTTTTTTTGTGGTAGAACTTTAGATATAAATCCAAAGCAAAGTTTAATTAGACACTTTCCATCTATCACTTTAACAAGTAGAACTCAAATTGAATGTCTTTCACTATTGATATGAGTATCTGAACAAACTCCAGAAACTACAGGACAGCTTTATTATTCATGGGAAGTTAAGCAAATGTTCCAGTAACAGGAGGGGTTGTTTCAGAATAAGGTTAAAAATAAATAAACCACTGACAAGAAGAGTAAGAAGGGGAAGAGAAAAAGCTAACACTTACTGAAGAGTAATCTGGACCAAAAAAACTGGACCAAACCCATGCACCATACCAGAAAAGGTTCTAATTCTTTCCAGAGAAAAAAGAGTTTGGATCAGAAGGAGGGAAGGATTCTGCACTGCAGCAGAAATCGGTGTTCATTATCTCCTGGTCTGCGGCCCTATTTCAGGAATAAGTTACCAACATACTTAAAGCAGAATAAAATTTACAGCAGTTACTGTTTCTCATTCTTTTTCAGCTACTGAATCTTCTTACACCATGTTGAAGTGATACCCATAAATATAGCAAAATAGCAAAATATTTTGTTTGCAATCTAATAAAACAGATACACTTCCCTCATCTGTCTGAAAACCCTGGTATAGAACTATTCCCCTTACTTTTTAGTATAAGCTAAAACTTCTTACAAAAAAAATGGCATATGTGAAATAGAATAAAACCACTAAAATGACTCTGGCATATGTGAAATAGAATAAAACCACTAAAATGACTCAATTCTATTATACTTGGACACTTGATGTCAATATTAGAAAATAAGGTAAATGTCTCACTGCTTTGAAAGTGGGGAATTAATTTTTATATTGATTTTCTCAACAAACTGAGATGATGCTTGAAGAATCTCTCCTTAAAGTTTTAATCTTTAAAATCTGATTTTTTTTTTTAAATTTTTTTTTTTTTTTTTTTTTTTTTTAGTTTGTAGACACATCATGCTCTAGATGGCAAAGAGGTATTTTATCATATCTTTTTTCTGAAGTACTTCATACAACCTGGTTCTAAACATTTGGATGAGCAGCCACTTCACAGCATTAAATATTTCAATGGATTATTATTGCACTTAAAATAACTGATGTGTTTGCAAATTAGGCATTTTAAAAAAGGACACCAAAGCCTGCCTATTGATTATTTATTAAAGTCAAACAGAGAAGAGTTTTTGAATGTACAACTACTCTTATTTTTCTCTTCTTTTTAATTAGGAATGAAGTGAGTGTAGATTTGTAAATTCTTGTCAATGAACATTGTGTCTCATCCCTTCTTTATTCAGAACCCACCCCACCAAAGCAGTCTGTTTACAACAAACCCACATTTCCTATCAAAGAAGAAAAAGTATTTATTCTTAAATGCTTAGTAGCATATAAAAACATTTTGTCATGATTTTGGTTTGCATTTTATGACCAAATAAAAAATTCTAATGTACTGAGATACTGATGTTATTGCTACATTAGTAATGAGCTATTTTATGAACTAATATGGAATTGAATGGCCTTATTAAAACTCAATAGTAGCATAAGAAGCCATGTGAGTTCAGTATATTTATAACAATTGAAAAACATATTAGGCATCTGGCAGTGTTTTAGAAAACCCTTTTGCTAAACTCAGAAATAAAGAACTACATTTTGTAGGACAGTTAAAATGAAGAATGCTTGCTTTATAGGGTACTGAAGTGATTTTAAAGCTGAATGACTTTTACATATAAGCAGAAGTAATATAAACCACTTGAGACAGAAACTCAACATATATTCAAATCTAATATAAATGAATTAGTATCTCAGAAAATGAAAGAAATAATAAGAAGAGTTAAAACCAGTATTCTCGAATCTGACTGGAGAAAGGAGAAAGCAACATAACCATGAAGCTAAAGATTTGCAATTCTATTGAAAATATGAATATATGCTTTACTAATAGAATGCAGTCGAGACTATTCCATAACAAGGTTGTATCAATGCAAGAATGAGAACAGCTATTTAGAAACTAAAGAAGCTAAATAGAGCACTTCACATGCCTGAATTTTGATTAAAAAAGAAACCATTACACTTGGCCTAGTAACTCTGGTAATGACTTATTTAATACTTAATAAACCTCCTCTGAGGCCAGAGAACTCATGTAATGAGAAAGAAATGGGCCAAACCAGAATTTCAGGATAGGAGTATTTTGTTCTTACACATTATTTTAATTTCTTATCAAAATTTTGGGCTATCATGGGTTGTTTTTATTTTGCCCTTTTGTCTTCCTTCAGAAAACATTAAGGATATTTATTAAGCCATTTTAAATCCCTGTTAGAAACAGAAGCCAGGGATATGCTGTTGAAGAGATTGGTACACAAGAAGAAAACCTGCATTTGCCAAGAGTACAATGTCAATGGCTAGATGATGGTGTAACATGGACTATGAGATCTGGAAAACTTCACACCACAGAAATTAAATTCCTGGAATAGAGGGACCATTACAGAAAGAATGGAGGTGAGAAGCCTTGAGGTGGGTTATGTCCTTAACTGGGAGAACAAGGGCTACCTGGATAGACCTGGAGAAAGAGGAATTGACCTTAAAAGGTGAAGGAACAAAGATGGCCTGCAGAAATAAGAATATTTTCAATTAGGTTTGCTAGAAAGACAAGATCTTGGAAAGTCTTAGGCAGAGAAAGGCTAAAGGAATGTAGAACTCCAGGTTAGTAAACACTGGAAGAAGCTAAGCCAGAAGAAAAACACTTCAGGGCTCTGCATCATGATAGGTCACTTACTTCAAAGCACTCTGTACCTGGATATTTCTACTGGCCTTGGTTGGGAGCTTGGCTAAATACACAAAAACTGCCATATTTTCTGTGTTCATTCCGTATCTCCATGTATATGACTTCTATAAAGCCTATGCTTTTATTTTTTTTCCTCAGAATAAAAAAGATTCCTTTTTGTTCAATAAGTATGATTGTTATTACAGTGGAATCCAGGCCAATTCATGAAAATCAGCATGCATTTAGTTTTCATTACTAACTGCAAAATTTCACATTATTAGCTTCATTCATTGTAACTGTGTTCTATACTTCTTAAATTACTCCTTCTAACTACAAATCAAACTAGGTTTTGTTCAGTGTGTCTTAATAACAAGACCTTTCTAGTCCATTTCCCTTTCCAAAAGAAAAAAAGACAGAAGTAGATGTAATTTTAAACCATTTAGACCACCAGTTAAAAAAAAAAAAAAAGTGCATAGTTGAAAAACACTCACTATCATTTTATTCTCAAAGTACCTAAAGTAATAAAGGCTAGGTCAAGCTACTGTTAACGTTCCTAGCCATGCAGTTACATGACAAATGTAGAGTGGAGTTCAACCAGGTTTTCCATAACATTAAACGGCCAATTCTGCAACCGGATCAGGGTCTTTTGAGGTAAAGTGTTGGTATGTCTGGCAACTAACTGGAAATATGTTGACATATAGCTGGAAAACAGCAATCTTAAAAAAAAAAAAAAAAAAAAGTTTCAATTTGATTTGAAAAAGGTCTACGTTATATTCCTTTACCTGCATAGATCAAGCTTACTATTATAAAATGCTCATAGCAATGTGAAAAAATCACAGCCATAAAGTGGCTGTACAGTGGAGAGAAACTTCACACAATTCAGGACTGTAGTTCTACGTGATCCCTTTTGTGCTTACCCGCATCAATGAGCATCAGAGGGGATGAAAAGAAACGTGAACTCAGGTCTGTACCATTCTCTAAGTAGGAGCTAAGCAGCCCTTTCTTTATTTACACCTTCCTAACATGTTCTATGGTTAAGTCACAGTCCCTTTCAGTTCAAGGCGTTAGAATGCAATTGCATGTCCAGACTGCCTCATCCCTCACTTTGAAATCAAAGGCTCAGACATTCCTAAAATACATATTTCAGTGGAATTTTAATTAGTATACAATCTAATAAGAGCGTGGTTTTATTATGTAGTTTTCTATTCTATGCAAGATACAAATTGCTAACAAAGTACATTTTTTTTCATAATTAGAGGCAGAAGGAATATCTGCTATTAGAAATATGTAAGATACTAAGTCCTTCTTTTGCCTTTCAGAAGTTTTGCTTCCTTCTTTCCCAACAGATGAATCTAACATCATCTCTGTTATTCAAGCAGACTTCTTATTCTGTTGTGCATGAAGAAAGAAACCTCACAGTTACAAAGGAACACAAATTAGTGGCCTAAAAGAGATTTTTCATCTGGTATTGGGTCTGCATGTCAAGGTTTTGGTAGTGTGGGGGTTACAAGAGTGGCTTTCTGTGAGAAGCTGCTAGAAGCCTCCCCTATGTCTGACAGAGCCAATGCCAGTGGGATCCAGGATGGACCCACTGCTGGCCAAAGCTGAGCCCATCAGTGACAGTGGTAGAGCCTCTGTGATAACATATATAAGGGGGAAAAAACCCCTGTGCAATTGTAGCTGGAGAGTGAAGTGAGCATATGTAAGCACAACAATTCTGCAGATACCAAGGTCTGTGAAGAAGGAGGGGAGGAGGTACTGCAGGCACCAGAGCAGAGATTCCCCTGCAGCCCGTGGTGCAGACCATGGTGAGGCCGTCTGTCTCCCTGCAGCCCATGGAGGTCCATGGTAGAGCAGAGATCCAACTGCAGCCTGTGGAGGACCCTCCGCCAGAGCAAGTGGATATTCAAAGGAGGTTACAACCCTATTGGAAGCCCACATTGGAGCAGGTTCCTGGCAGGACTTGTGACGCCATGGGTGACCCACACTGGAGCAGTCTGTTCCCGAAAGACTGCACCCCTTGGAAAGGACCCAAGCTGCACCAGTTTGTGAAGAACTGAAGCCCATGGGAAGGATTCACATCGGAGAAGTTTCGTAGAATCATCACAGTATCACAGTATGTTTAGGATTGGAAGGGACCTCAAAAGATCATCTAGTCCAATCCTCCTGCTGGAGCAGGAACACCTAGGTGAGGTCGCACAGGAACATGTCCAGGCGGGTTTTGAATGTCTCCAGAGAAGGAGACTCCACAACTTCCCTGGGCAGCCTGTTCCAGTGCTCTGTCACCCTCACTGAGAAGAAGTTTCTTCTCAAATTTAAGTGGAACCTCTTGTGTTCCAGCTTGATCCCATTACCCCTTGTCCTATCATTGTTTGCCACCGAGAAGAGCCTGGCTCCATCCTCATGGCACTCACCCTTTATATATTTATAAACATTAATAAGGTCCCCCCTTAGTCTCCTCTTCTCCAAACTAAAGAGACCCAGCTCCCTCAGCCTTTCTTCATAAGGGAGGTGCTCCACTCCCTTAATCATCTTCGTTGCCCTACGCTGGACCCTCTCCAGCAGTTCCCTGTCCTTCTTGAACTGAGGGGCCCAGAACTGGACACAATATTCCAGGTGTGGTCTCACCAGGGCGGAGTAGAGGGGAAGGAGGACCTCTCTCGATCTACTAACCACCCCCCTTCTAATACACCCCAGGATGCCATTGGCCTTCCTGGCCACAAGGGCACAGTGCTGGCTCATGGTCATCCTGTTGTCCACCAGGACCCCCAGGTCCCTTTCCCCTACACTGCTCTCTAATATGTAATCTCCCAACCTATACTGGAACCTGGGGTTGTTCCTGCCCAGATGCAGGACTCTACACTTGCCCTTGTTAAATTTCATTAGGTTATTCCCCACCCAACTCTCCAGCCTGTCCAGGTCCCGCTGGATGGCAGCACAGCCCTCCGGCGTGTCAGCCACTCCTCCCAGCTTAGTGTCATCAGCAAACTTGCTGATAGTACACTCAATTCCCTCATCCAAATCGTTAATGAATATATTGAATAATATTGGCCCCAGCACTGACCCCTGAGGCACTCCACTAGATACTGGCCTCCAACTAGACTCCGCACCATTGACTACCACTCTCTGGCTTCTCTCCCTAAGCCAGTTTGCAACCCACCTCACTACTCTATTGTCTAGACCACACCTTCTCAACTTAGCTGTGAGGATGCTGTGGGAGACTGTGTCAAAGGCTTTACTGAAGTCAAGGTAGACCACATCCACCGCTCTGCCATCATCCATCCACCTTGTTACAGTCTCATAAAAGGCTATGAGGTTGGTCAAGCATGACCTACCCTTGGTAAAGCCATGCTGACTGCCCCTAATAACCCTCTTATCCTTGATATGCCTTGAGATGGCACCAAGGACAAGCTGTTCCATTACTTTCCCAGGGACAGAGGTGAGGCTGACCGGTCTATAATTACCCGGGTCCTCCCTCTTGCCCTTTTTGAAGACTGGAGTGACATTTGCTTTCCTCCAATCCTCGGGCACCTCTCCCGTTTCCCAAGACTTGGCAAAGATGATGGAGAGCGGTCCAGCAATGACCTCAGCCAGCTCCCTCAGCACCCGCGGATGCATCCCATCTGGACCCATGGATTTATGAATGTCCAGACTATTTAATTGCTCCCTAACCCAGTCCTCATCGACTAAAGCAAACTCCTCCATTGACCTGGCTTCATTCGGGGTCTCAGGGGTACAGGGCTCCCCAGGACAGCCTCCGGCAGAGTAGACAGAGACAAAGAAGGCATTCAGTAATTCTGCCTTCTCTGTATCTTCTGCCACCAGGGCACCCACCCCATTCATCAGTGGGCCTACATTGCCTCTGGTATTAGTTTTATCTGCTATGTATTTGAAAAAGTTCTTTTTGCTGTCCTTGACCCCTTTCGCCAGCTGTAATTCTAAGGAGGCCTTGGCTATCCTAGCTGCCTTCCTACATCCTCTAACAGCAGCCTTATATTCCTCCCAAGTGGCCAGCCCCTGCTTCCATGACCTGTAAACTCTCCTCTTCTGCTTGAGCATACCCAACAGCTCCCTATTCAACCACGTGGGCCTCCTGGCTCCCTTCCTTGACTTCCTACGTGTGGGGATGCTCTGATCCTGAGCATGGAAGAAGCAATCTCTGAATGCCACCCAGCCATCTTGGGCCCCTTTACCTTCAAGCAGTCTTGCCCATGGGATTTCCCCCAGCAATTGCTTGAAAAGGCCAAAGTTAGCCCTGCTGAAGTCCAGGGTTGCAATTCTACTTGCTATTCGGTTCCTGCCACATGAGATGCTGAACTCCACCATCTCGTGGTCACTGCAACCCAGGCAGCCCTCAACCTTTACTGCTTCGACCAGACCCTCCTTGTTAGTGAGGATGAGATCCAGCAGTGCACCTCTCCTAGTCGGCTCCTCCACCATCTGCATGAGGAAGTTATCATCAATGCACTGGAGGAACCTCCTGGACTGTGGCTGGCTGGCTGAATGGTCCTTCCAGCAAACATCAGGGAAGTTAAAATCACCCACAACAACCATGGCCTGTGACTGTGAGGCCACTCTCAGCTGCCCATAGAAGGCCTCATCAACTTCCTCAGCCTGATCTGGTGGCCTGTAACAGACGCCCACAACAGTGTCAGCCCTGCCAGCCTGCCCCTTGATCCTGACCCATACACTCTCAACTCGCTCGTCATCCGCTCCTGGGCAGAATTTAGTACATTGTAGTTGCTCTCTCACATAGAGAGCAACTCCACCACCACGCCTGGCTGGCCTGTCTTTCCTGAAAAGGGCATAGCCATCCATGACCACATTCCAATCATGTGAACTGTCCCACCATGTTTCTGTAATTGCCACCAGATCATAATCTCCCGACCCAACATAGGATTCTAGCTCCTCCTGCTTATTCCCCATGCTGCGCGCATTGGTATACAGGCATTTCAGGGAGCGAGCAGAGCACACCAGTTTCTCCCTAGGGGCATAGGAGGCCACCCGGTCCTCATCAGTTTTAGAATGGAGCCCCACTGGGACAAGCCCAGCTACAATCCCATCCCCCTTCGAGCCTAGTTTAAAGCTCTCCAAATGAGCCCAGCTAATTCCTGCCCCAGCATCCTTTTGCCCCTGCGAGATAAACCTTTCCCACGTGACAGTGTCCGGACTGGTGTCTTATAAAACCAACCATTATCAAAAAATCCAAAGCCCTGCCTGTAGCACCAGTCTTGGAGCCAACCATTTAGAGAGTGAATTTTCCTATTCCATCCCACATCATCACTTGAAGATGGAAGGAGTGAAGAGAAGATCACTTGAGTGATCACATAGAATCATTTCAGTTGGAAGAGGCACTCAGGATCATCAAGTCCAACCATAACGATCTCCAGACACTGGTGTGTGTTCTGGTTTGAAGAGGGACAGCAAGTCAGAGGAGAAAGGATTGTTTTTTTAAAAAATCAGCCTTAAAGCAGAAGGAGACCCAGAGATCAGCAGACCTGGGGAAGATAATGATGCTCTGAAAAAGTCAGGAGTGGCAGTTACAAGTCGGGCAGCAAAAATGTGCTGGAAGATAAATTGGAAAGGGGTGCTGTTCTGCCAGCCTCTCAAACCAATACCAATGTTACTGCAAAAGAAAACTTTGTGGAGGACTGACTCATGTGGGAGGGACTCCATGCTGAAGCTGGGGAAGAGTGTGAGGAGTGTTTCCCCTGAGGAGGAAGGAGTAGCAGAGACAAGTGTCTACAACCCCTATTCCCTGTC
>NC_138655.1:45510117-45612617 GCF_964273445.1 Streptopelia decaocto
GGTTTCTTACACCCTGGAAGTCTTTGCATTTTGAGTAATACTTTGTTGGTGGATAACCTTAAATTAATAAACTTATAGTTGACAGAAAATATATCAAGGGAAAATTTAGGCACTTCTTAAATTCAATCAGGGGTTAGATAAAACACAGACTATATTAATGTATGGGCACTGTTATAAACTCTATTAATATAGCTGAAAGCCGTCAAGCACCAGTGACTCCCAGAAACATAAAAAAGTTTGTATTAAAAATCACTGAACAGTACAAAAATGGGAACAATACATATAAATTAAATTCTATGCCTAACTTTATAAAACACCTTTCTGTGTAGAAGTATCTTCTCCTGCTATGCACAATGAATTGTAGTAAATTTTAGATTTTTATACTATGAAGACTTATGTTTTATGGGTATATGTGTATTCTCATAAAATTGTTAACATATTAAATTGGTACACATAGTTAAGAAGATAATTTTTTTATAGCTAGGCAGATCTTTGCAGAAGAACTTACTAATAAGAACAGCAGTATTTACTGTTGTCTGCATTTGTGTGATTCACAGCTGAACACTTCTCTTGTGTATTCAGTGACAAATGGCAATCACTTTATCATTTATCTTATGACAAATAGCAGATTCAGCCACAAACTGCTGGCCGTAGCAAACTTACAGGATGAAGTTCTTTATTGTTTATGGTTTGTGAGTTGATGTATTCATGCCTTGTTTATTTGTGAAACGAACAAAAATCGGTAAGCAGGCATGAACAAAAAATTTGGCCGCACAATCAATTGTACTCCACACCCACCCACATTTTCCAAGGACCTTGCAAGGAAATTCGCTGAACTAGATCTAAGCTGTAAGCTGCCTTTTGAAAAAAAAAAAAAAAAAAAAGAAAAAGAAAAAAGAACAAAAAAAGTCATTAAAGGATGCACCAAATTGTGACATTATGCCCTTAAGCCACAATAACACTGAATGGAGTTCCTGCTTCGCATTAACCTCCTGAATAAGGGTCTTCAGTTTCCTAGATAGCTGTTGTCATAGGCAAGTGATGTCAGACAACAGCAGAAAAAAGTTATTGTACTTTGATAGCAGTCAACCTGAGCAATATTTCAGTTTTTACAGGCTTTTGTATTTAAAGGCAGGTGATCATTGACATGTTTTGTGAATCTGAATTACTAAATGCATTTTTAGATTGCTTTTACTGTGGTTATTGTGCACTTAAATTTGTACACTGAGTACACATCAAGTTGCCATTAGGAACAAAGTATTTTCCTATTCTCTTTTGTAACTTTCTACTTTAAAAGGCTTCTGTTCTGTATGGTGTCATTGTAGAAGTGTGTTACCAGGAACCTGTATGAAAAGAGGCAGATAGCCGTAGACAAGAAGCAAGGATGTCAGAGCTTAGTGTAGCTGGAACTAAATCCACAGTTAAGACCTTAGATGAAAGAACTCTTTTCCCAAACTTTATTCTGTCGTGTGAACCAGATATGACCGTCCTAGTAGTAATGAGCTGTACAAGGAAACAGTTTCTCAGATAAATGAGACTTAGTCCAGTTAAGGCTGTAGAAATAAGAAACCTGGTCTGGAATCAATTAAAAGGTCAGTTACTGTACATGAAGCACTGGTGTGGTGTCTTCTCATTGATCTACCCTATGTGAAACTGAAGTCACTTCATTCTGAAAGTTTGAGGGTACTTGCTTCTAATGTTGGTCCATTTTCTGGCAAAGCAAACCCTGAACTTGGTGGAATCAGCCTTTGTGAAGCTATCATGTTGTTGGGAATCCTTGGGTTTCGTAGCTAAACTGTAGCTGCTCCTGTGTTATTACTGTTCCTAGGAGCTGGCTGGAACATGAGGGAGGTGGGATCTGGTCTCAGGTGGTGTCACAGGTTTTCAGGCTTTTGGCAGCCTGAGGCAATTACTCTTAAACTATGCCCTGTGATCAACCCAACTGACTAAAAGTTCCACATCAGGGAACGTGCAGAGCACACACCTATGGATCTTGATTCCTCTTGTCCCCACAGAAACTTCATTTTCACCTGTGGAGCCACAGAAGGAAATTTTCACATTTTAATGTCTTTTTGTCTCTGGAATTGAAATTTATAGCACTCCATAGATATAAGCCTGAATTATTGAATCAGTTCAGTCACTAGGACTTCAATCACTGGGTCTTCAGAGAGCAGTCTAGACCCAATATGTATATTTTTCCTGCCATAACTGCATGCCACCTTTGTAATAAGAAACAGATGGTTTTAGTACCAAAGTGAGGTTTTAGCTTTTTTCATTTTGTCAGAGTATATTAATTCATTAACAGGGAAATTATTTTTCATCTAGGTTCATAGTTCATTGACATAGGAAGTGTGTAGTATCTAAGGAACTGCAAAACTTTTCAAAGACCACATCAACCTAAATTATTTCTTTATTTAATTGTAGTAGCTTCACATACATACCAGAGAAAAAAAAAATAGATCCCCCAATGAAACGGCACTTATTCAACCTTCTTTTTCAGTATTTTATGGAGACTGTTCTTAAGTTTAAATAACCATCAAACTGCTATTATGATCATAAGACGATTACATGCCAGCAAAAACATCTATCTAAATACTAAATCTATGATCTTTATTAGCAGGGATCTAGGAAAACTAGAGACACATTGGTGTCAGGAGTTTGATCTGAAGCTATGTCTTTTCACTTACTTTTTTCAACATAAGGATAGGATGCTTGATAATTGTCAATTGCAATTGTGTTACTCAGGAATGATTCCTTGAACATGATTAAACCACTTGTCTTTAAGGAAAAGAAAAATTTTCTAAGGAAGGCATCATCTTCAGTAGAAGAGCAAAACCTCCTGTCCGTTACTAATTGAGGAAGTATTCTTTAAAGAAGTGAAAACATCACCTTTTTATTATGAGATTTATGCAATTGTTTAGAACTTTGTATTTTAAATATCTTGTCTAAATTATTATTTGATTTGCAGGGTAAGTTGTTGTTTCCAGAATGCAACATCGTAAATACAGCAACTTGTACAGAGTGCAAGAATACTTAAACTGCTAAAAAGTTCTTTACTATATGATTTACATTCTGACTCCATAGTAAAAGGCAGGAGAATTATGTAAAGGTAGTCTCAGTTTTATAGCTATGGCTCACATACTACAGCCAATAAGAGTACTCCCTCTTTTCTTGAATACTTCTAACTCACATGCTGTGACTCTTAACTCACACAAGTCTGTCAAGAAGAATGGAAGGTTCAGAGCTGAACCTTCTATCATCTGATAGAGTAATTTTAGTTACAATCATTTTAATCTGTCTGATTAGAGAATGAGTGACTTGAAGTCAAAATGGGTCCACTGGCAATATATTGATGGAAAAATGGGCCACAATGATTTTGTAGATGATCTTTTTGATGATTTTAACATCATAAGTTGTTATAGACAGTTGCCTGATGCCAGTCAAACTCAGTAAGCAGTCCAACAAACAAACGAAAATGTGTGTTACTGGGATTTGTGACAGTGAAATAACACCCACTAAATATCAATTTGGGGTAGAGGGAGTCTTCTAATGATTGTGCTGAATTATCTCTTGAAAGAAAAGCTAATGAGGAATATAAATGTCAGTGGAGAAAGAACTGTGGTTAAAGTCTTTCTTTTAAAATTTAATTATGAAAATCATTAAAATTTAAGATATATCAAAGAAATGCAGCTTTGATAAAAAATTAGTCTACACTGTTAAAAAATTTCAAATGGATATGTACTTAAATTCATTATGTGTTACAAGACTCATGGAGTGTATCATCTCTTATTAGACTCATCAATGTAAGTTTAAAAAAAATGGATTTTTGAGCAATGACATCCTTCATTAGGTCACTATTCAGATGCTGCACTGAATCTAAAAGTGGAAATTTGTAGCTAGGTGACAACAGTGTTTTGCTGTGGTCAGTGCATGCCTAAGGTCACAAGTGATGTCTTTTAGTTAACCACGTAGTCTGAAGAGGAAAATGTGTTCTGATTTTATATTAATAAATTGATGTTGCTAGCTTAAGTTCTAGAATTTGTTGCACATAAACCTCAAATTTAGTGTATCTAATACAATAAAAATCCTGAAATCCTCTTTATTGTGTTGAGATATAAAAACTCCTACTGTTCCCTGCCATTTCCTATAGTGGGTCAACAAAGGGTTCGATGTCGAACTAAACATCCCATCACACCATTTAACTTTTTATAGTGCAAAGGAGAGAAGCTGACTCAGAAGCTGCTCTTAACTCCAGCTCTGAAATGGGACCCTGCTAGCTTTCCAATAAGAGTGCTGTGTCTAAAAGACACCGAGATGTAAACCCAGTCCAGCAGAATTGTCTCCCACTTCTCAATGAAGGGAGCAGAGGTTTTTATAAATTACAAAGTAGCCATTTACTGCTCTTTCTATCCATTTTGAACATGAAATAAGAATGTGAGTGTTGATTGTAGCTATGAATAATAGGAATTTTAATAGAATTTTTTTAATAGAATAATATGAATAATAGGATTTTTAGGACCATACTTCTTGCCTGATTAAGTTGTAGACAGTAACTTAGGTTATATGTGTTTCTGCAATTCAAATAAACTTCATGGGAACACAAGGGGTTATTTCAACTCAATAAATTGCATCTGTTAGTATACCTTATTTTAGTACAAAACAAATTCAACTGGTAGAAATGAAGAAATTACAAATATTCTACAGTTCTATTATTTGATGATTCTGTCTACCTGCTAAGGAAGGAAGGAAAAAAGCCTCAGTATATTCTGTTTATATTCATTAATGGAAAATAATAATCTATGTAGATCAATGATTTATCTCTCATATTTTCTAGCACTGCAGTTCCAGTGCTGGTAGTTAGATCATAACAAGTTTGTTAGTTGAGACTCGTGTATGTGACATAGGGAATGCAAAGCTGTCTAGTCATCCACCAGTATTCTGTACTTTCACAGTCTTTAAACATTTTCAGTCAGCCAAAATTTTCTATTATCAAAAATCACTTAACTGCATGATTTACTCAAGCTGATTTCAGTAGCTTAAATTTCCCAGCAAAATGTGTCCCTAAGAGGAATGAATGGTTAAATTAGCTGAAATGGCACTTTTGAGAAACTGAACAGGTGTGGTTTGAATACACATTTTACTTAAATGTTAACAGGCGGGCAGGTCTATGCTTTGTTAATAGAAACAGAAATAATTATTTAAATATTATTAAAGTTTGTTTAATTAGCCTTTGACTTTCTAGCCAGAACCTACCACATGTCTTTGTTAAAACATATTGCTCTTTTTTTGGAGCTATGGTGGTCAAAAACTATTATTACTGTTTGATATGTCAGTGATTAAAGTAGTTGCAAACCACTTTGCATGTCAGCCATCACAGGGATGTTCCAGTGCTGGTAAATAGTGTTTTAATAAGCACATCATTTTTTCCGTAGGCAATAATAGAGAGTAGTCAAATAAGAATTAAAAAGAGTTTGCAATTTCAGAAGTTTGGGGTTTGTACAAGAAGCTTGATATGATAGTAGACTTCATGTAGATAGAAGACAAAACTAACAAAATGGGACAAAAAAAAGCAGAGGATATTTAAAAAAAAAAAATCACCCTTACTTGCCTAAAATTGTAAAAGAATCTACAAATTAGTGTCTCAGAACTGTTTACCTAATAGGTACAAACGACAGTTTTTTCAGGGGTCCTAATCCAACATAGTTGCAAGTTAAGAACTCAGTTTTGTAAAAGGACCAGCATGAGCATATTTTGCATGTGTCAAAGTGTATTTGAACAAAGATCTGTAGTGGTAATTTCCTCTCTTAAAATAACAATAGTCATGAAAACATAAATATGTTCTTTTAGAGGCTGATGTGGATTTTGACACAGATATCAATGGAAACTCATGTGGTCTGTTCATATGGCATGGTTTAGCAGATCTGATAGAAACGAATTCTGTTACTGCAGATCAGAAGACTGAGAAATCAGAAGATTGGCTAGAAGACTCTTATTCTTTTTCCACCAAACCCTGAAAGCTCCTACTGACTTCACCAAGAAAATAATGGAAATCTAAATTCATTGTAAATATCCAAATTAGTTAAAAATCCAAATTTAACCAATATGTAGTAAAGGCTTTTTTCCTTATGAGCATTTATCATCTAACATTGATTTTTAACTTGATCTACAGTAAGCTTCACGAAGGTAAGAAAAGTCAGCTGCAGACTACTTGACAGAAGAGCAGGACCATGAACACCTATTTCATGGTTTTGCCTACCTTTGTTCTTTCAGAATATTTTTTATCTGTTATAGAATAGGAAGACTCTCTCTCCTCTCTCCAAAATCTAGGCAGCATCATTTCCTTCAGCAGAAACTTGGCTCTTAAGTAGTTAAATTTCCCTCCCCACATTTCATTAATCATTTGCATGTTGTGTTTATCTAGATCTAATTTTAATTTGTACTACAAAGATAGTTAAAAGCACAAGGAGTTCTTGAAATCAAGCTGAAGGGTTTTACTCTCTTGCAAAGATCACCATTTATAGTTACCCTTATGCAAAAACATGTGCTGATATTCAGTTCCCTTCTTATCATTCCTTTTCACACTTCAGTTTCCACAAATGCAATTGTTTTGGTGCAATAAGGTTTAGAAAATCACTGTTGCATAGTGATGTTCTTCTGCACTGGACAAGACAATATCTATTTTTTTAAAACATGCTGGATTACAAAATGTGTAACAAATAAGGGGAAATGTTATATTTTGGATTTTTTAAGCCAGTATTTAAAAAATTTCAGGGATTCCTTGATTTAGCACAAATGCTCAACATATGTATTGATGTTTATTAAGTTACATATTTCAAATGTAGTAGTGATTTAGGCTGTAGCTTTGTAATGAGATCCAATCCAGCTGTCTTAGAAACCTACATTTACATTGATTCTGTGGTTATAAATTTACAACAGTAGATCATACAATACTGCACACCATCAACCTGAATAACAAAAAAGTTACTGTTAATTTAATTGATATATGTAATCTAATTATCATGGAATAGTTTCAGGTGGCCAAAAATATCTTTCAGCTTAGATGAATTTTAAGGGATTTATAAGTAGAAAACAAAATACATGCAGAAAACTGAAATTTAAAATTGGGGTCTATTCAATAAGGATATTTCAGTGCACAACTTGTAATTGCTTGCTATTTTTAGTAAAAAAAAAAAAAAAAGGACCGAGTCAAAGTAAAATTTAACATGTGCGTGTATTTTCTGTCATGTTAAATGCAAACTTTAATGTCAACTTCTTTGATCTATGCCATAACTCTTGGAATGTACAGCATCAGTATATGTTCACAAGAAGCCTGTAGGCTAACCCATACCTACTCCCTGTTCCTAAAAAAATGAAATTTTATAAGCTGCATCTGTACTGAATGATAGCAGAATGATTTTGACATTTTGGATACTTTAAATCCAATTAATGTTCTTTATATAATTTGTTTTCTATGTTTTATTTTCATATTTTTTAATGTTCTTTATATGGTTACATTTGCCACTTGAGCACAGAAATTATGTCCCATTATTGATTTAATCACATACATGTTTAGTATCAGATCACTTGGGCTCTACATTTTTATGTATTTAAAATCTATAAATAATTTAATGATGCAACAGATATTGTAGTTTGTGTATCCATAAATCAGTGTGTATATAGGCAGCAGACTTTCCAGGAAAATTATACTTCAGAACCTTCTACCTTTATGATATGGATGATCACAGAACATTCCTTAGTTTGAACAGTAAACAAATGTAATGCTAATCTTTTAAATCCACAATTCATTTTTTTCACATTCTGACTGCCAGAGCATATTTTCATGTCATGTATTCCAACTAGTTTTCTCTAAAGCCTCTTCTAATCTAGAACTACTTAAAGCTGTTGCAAAATAGCGAATGATATTGCTTACATCAGCACAGCCATTCCTAAATGAAAATATGAGTATTATCCAATACAAAAAGTCTGCTATTTTTTGGCTCTTGAACTCTAAACAATTTTTAATATGTTATATTAAAAATATCTTCATTTTTTTATAGCTGGATACCTAAGATCTAGAGGTTAGAGTTTGTTTATTATAATTTTGCTGATTGACTATCATTGCAGATAAACATTACCTTTACTAATATAATATTTTTTTTCTTAGGTCTTAAATTCTGCATTAAAATTCTAGTGGAAAGAAAGGTAAAGGGATTTTGAAGCTTCTTTGGCTTATTTTGAACTTATTTAAAAGGAATATTTCAAATTTTCATTAAATGATGTGAGATAGAAAGTTGTGACTTAGTCCTTTAATGTAAGGACAGATAATTCCAACTATTGTACCATTCGTCTCTACTTATTCTTACTTTCAATTGATTCTGTGCCCAGAAATCTCTTGCAGATTGTCTAACCAGACTGGTGATCAAATTTGCAAGATCTGTACAATGTGTGTTATGGAGTGGTGAGATTTTTTGTTAACATCAGTGGCAGTGCCACTACTATGCTACCTTTGTTCTCGACCAGTGATATAAAAATAATAACTTCTTTAGAAAAAGATTTTTCTAAAGATTTGTTAACCACAGAGTTTTCCATATCGTTTTCATTCTTCTTGGCTTCGGAGTCTTAAGACTAAGTTAGCACTGTCTTCCATAACAGCAATGAAAACACCTGGCAGATTATTTGTAATTCTAATCAGTTTTTAAACTATTGGCCTTCATTACACAGCCCACAGAGTGCTTGTGGCCCACAACATGTATAATTGTAACCCACCATAAATTAGTAGCATGGCCTCTATAATTTAGTGTTGCAGACGCTATTGTTTATCCAAAAGAACATTGTTCTTGTGAAAAGTTGAGTTCCTTCTAATATGTATACTAATTACTGAAAATTATTGTTCGACAATTGGATGTCCTCAGCCAGTCATAACAAAGAAATACTGTCAAGTTGTCAGCTCGTAAACCTACTCCTTGGAGCTGAGGCACTGGAGATAAGTAAGCTGATGTTTTGAATCAAGGTTGAGTTTCTCTAAAACTGTATTTTATTTTTCTGTTTCAGTTCCTTTTTCTGATATAGTGCATCGTGTATGAAAATGAGTATGGATAATAAGAATTTCTGCTTATTTAAAAATATTTATGTAATTTTATTGAGTAAATATTTGAAGATAACACTGTAATTTGTTTTTCTTATATGAGCACTATCAGTTAGAACTGAAAAGATTGTCAGCCATCCCTAATGGCAGATTTTCTTCAGTTTTAGAGATTTCTCAGGTTTCATGAATCTCCCTAGCAGCAGAAGATACTTTCTGCTGTGGTGGGGATAATTATTAAATACTTCTGCTTTACATACATATGCATGACCACTCTGTACGATCACAGTTCTGGCAAAGTACTCAAAGTATGCATCTGATGTATTTTTTTGTGATTGTTTCTGTCAGGTAGAGGTTTCTGTATTGAATGTCTTATACATTCGCATATGCAATTAAGACAAAATGTACATTTATTATTTGAAATTAAAGTAGTTCCAGTTTGCTTTACCAATTGGCTTTCAAGGTTTTGCAGCAGGTTGTAGATTTGTTTATGGGTAGGTGCATTAGGCTGTTCTAAATCTTCTGACTGCCAATTGGAAAAAGGGTCAGCAAAGCTGCTCTTTTGAGTTTAGCAAAGTTTGCCCAGAAGGCTTAAGAAAGAATGAGAGCTATCTGTTTTATTTTTGACAGTTGAATTGTAGCTTCATTGCTCAATTTTGAATTGTGACATTTCTTTGTAATACAAGTGCAGTGGTGGCCAACTCAAGAGAGGGAGTGGTCCACTTATAGGGTGGGATACTATGTTTCCAGCCTGTGATGCCCATAAGCATATTCATTTGTGAATAAAATTCAGGATGCCTATTGTATCATTGCATGTTCACCAGCTGTATGATATGAGGTCTCTGACTTTTGACCATTCTGGTGATTGGATAGGAGACTGACTGTGAGGCTGGTGGGAAGTAAAGCAGTAGAGAGTAGACCATAAGATCGTTCCTCGTGGCCTACATCCCCACAGGTCAGGAGCGTATAAAGCAAGTGTTAGGAAGGTGCCACGTTGCCGGAATGGCGCTAAAACACCTTTGCAGTCAAAGAGAATAATGTGACTCCCTGGGTCTAAAAACATAGGTTAAATCAGGTTTAAAAAGACCATGGGAGGTCTGTAGTCCAAACTCCTGCTCGAAACAAGTCAACACTGAATTCAAACCAAATTGCTTCTCCCTGTGTTTTTGTTGTTGGTGGTGGTGGTTTGGTTTTAAGTTTAGTTTGGTTTGAGTTTTTTGTTTGTTTGTTCATTTTTTCCTATGTGTTTATGAATGTCAATTTGTAACTCTTAAAAAAAAGCCTTCATTTTTCCTGTGTCACAGAGCAATGTGCATTGGGTACGACTGAATATAAAGCCCCAAGGACGTTAACAGGATCAGTTAATTTTTGTTACTTATGTTGTCATATAACTCGATTGATCTGGAGGTGCTGAAAACTTGATTTAGAGTAGCATAGATATTTCAAAGACTGACTTTGTCATTATATAGACCCTTGCACATCATGCTGTGTATAGTTCCAAATAAATAAAATGAAAATAATGTGTTCCTGATTTATATTGTTATATTTTTGTTGTATTATTTCTGTATTTTTTGTTATTGTTTGACAAAGTTAAACAATATTACTAATGTGAGACTGCACATATTTTAACAGTTTAATTTTTTTTCAAACTTCTAATAAATGCTGATGGTAACTTTCGAGATTTTATGTTGTTCAGTATTTAAAGGAATTCGTATTTTGCATTAGCTTTATAGAAGACAGATATGTAAAGTAAGACAAACTTGGGAAAGCAAAAAACAAATGACATTTAGTAGGAAAACCATGAAAGAGAATTGTCTTTAATTAGTTCACAGTTGGAGATTGTTCATACTGCTTATTTTAGTTAAGTCTTTCATTGGGGAGAAAAGAACTATTTAACTTTCAGGATCCTTGGAGGGGAGAGGACCTTGAAACATCGTATATATCTCCTAGACATGCTTTCCAGAATACTACTTCATTTTTTGTGTAGCCAAATTATGCTAATTATAAATACATAAACTGTTATTTTTAATCCATAAAGGTTGCCATTTGTGTTGAACTTGCTTCGGATTATTCTCAAAATAGTGCTACAAGAGAGAACTTCGATGTTCGTATCTCCCTGCTGTTACATTGAAAAGCAAAGGCTTTATAGCATTGGAACTTGTACTCTTGGCTTAGCAGTGGTTTGGAGTATTTTCTTGTAGCTCAGCAGATTCTGAGATATCTGTCCTAAAAATCAGCTTTTAATGCTGCCTTTCTTTTCTAACAATTAAAATATCTCTGTATCTAAATAGGCAAAAATACTTTGCTCCAAAACTGATTCTGTTGTGTCTTGTATGAGATAAATCAGAAAACCTCATAGAAAATGCCAAATACTAATTTCCAGGTAGCTGTCTTGCCACATCCATGCATTCAATAGTGAGAAACTCAGAAGCCACAACCACCAGTTCTTTCTTCCCACAGTCACTAAGGGAGTTCTTATTTCTTTTTTTTCAACCCACTCTTTAATTTAAATTTACATTGATGGGGCTTTCTCATCAGAAATTTTTATTTTGCTCTGCTAGTAAATTTAGGAGGATGTGGTAGGGCAGAATTAACTGAAGGCTGGTTGACATGAGTACAAGTTCTGAATCTGAAAAATAAGCTTGTGTAGTCAATTAGGAGTGATAAGTGCAGTATGTGCTGTTGGGATAAGTATTTATATGCCATAGTATCCATGAGTTAGTTACTCACATCAGTAAGTCTCTTTGGTTGTTTAGTTGTTTTAAAATATTTCCATTAGATTGCTGACTGTTGTGAAGGTGAAAAACTTGTTCCCTTTTTCCAATCTTTTTTGTTAAATTAATCCCTGACCACATTTTAGAACAGAGAATATATGCACCTGCAAATAAACATTTACTTATCTGCTGAGAATAGAAATGTTGTTTTGCCTTCCCTAAAACTATCCAAGATGAAAAAGGGTTACCAAGATAGAAATTAGCCTAATTGTATTTTACTGACAGATGTCCCTCAGTGATGACTAATACATTGAAAGTCTGGAAATCCTGATTTTTAATCCTGACATGATACTTAATTACATGGTTTTAAGGTAACTTTAACTTTTTATCTTGCTGTCTTATCTAATCCTTCCTCTTTTAATATTTTTTGAGATTTATTATTCTTTGGAAACATAAACAAATTACCAAAACCATGATTGTTCATTCAAACAAGACTATCATGGATCATTTTCAGGTTTTCAGTGATGGTCTTATGGATCCCACAGGAGTAAGAAATATTTATAGTAAAGACAAACATTTATCTTGTACCTACCATTCTAGATAAGAAGCTCAAAGTATCTTAAGAAGAATTTTATTGGTCTTTATCTTTCCTTTTTCTATTCACTTCCCTTCCCAATTTTGATACTATTTTTGATACAAATGAATGTGGAAACACAGTATATATATGAAGGCAAGGTTTAATACTAATATTCTATCTTGACAGCAGCGATAAAAACTGGGAGGTTATGCCTCATTGTTTAGTGACAAAATTAATGACTATTATTATCCATCTTTCTCTTCACCTTTCTTTGCATCTTTACATCTTGAGTACTGTGAACTGAAAATTAAAATTAAAAATCAGACATTACACAGAGGCATAAAAGAATACTTTCTAAAAAGTATTGGACTGTAATTTTAAGGTATTATGCATTTAGTTTGAAATATTTTTTTAAATAACAAAAGGATACTTGAGTGGGTGGAGAAAAATATCACCTATAGCTCTGGTGATGTGTTTGGTGAGATTTCAACAATCAAAATTGATACCACTAGTTTTGTAGATAACCAGAAATCCATAGTGTCAACATCCATAGGTATTAACCAGGGATGATAAATTGTTTCACTTTTAGTAACTTGAAAAGCTTCCATTTTTTTACTTATTGATGGTAAGAGTTGGAGGATGTGTGTTAAAATAACAGAGGTAGTGACAGCTGAAGAAAACTGTTGTAAAAAAATACAGAAAATGTAAGAAAATATATGTCATTTTGTATTATTGCAATTAGATTCCAGCTATTTGATGGCCTAGCACAGACAGTAGAAGGTACCATGTCTACAGGTTCTGAGTAACAGGATGTGTGCCTAAAATTAGGTGTAGCTTGGGCGTTTGGGGGATATTTTCAGTCTCTAGCATGGGGCAGAGAGGGTTGGTCCATCACTTTTTATAGAAAGTCTCAAGAGTGTTTCTAAGCAAATAATTATACTGCTGTTCTTAGCTGTCTATTGAAGGAGTCTATTCTTTTAATGGGTTATGGAAGCATTTTAAAGAAACTAAACTTCTGTGTTAACCATTATGAATATGAATATGCTAAGTGTTCTTTTGACCACTCTTTAAAAAATCAGTAAATCATAGCTATGCCCACATGTGGGAAATTCCTAGAGAATCCCAAAACACAAGGAAACCTTTTATAGCAACTACTTGAATAAATAGTATGAACAGATATTGCTTGTTCAGGTACTAAAAGTAGCATCTACATCTGTACAGTTGTGCAGTCCACGGCCACTATTTCAAACTACCAGGAGTGGTCACCCCAATTTTTCTCTTTGTTTTCTCCGAATAGATATAAACACCCTCTTCCACAAGACTTAAGCAGCCTAAAGAGTAGTATTTTGAATTTAAGCACACAACCGAATGTCAGGAAACATTTCTTATTTCTCTGATATGGCTTTTCTTTGGCCTGTTGCAAGTTACTTGGATGTACCTGTTGTTATTAAAATTACCAGAGTGTTAAGGAGATGTCATATAATTTGAGCACTTCTGCTGCCATATCCATTTTCTGTCATTTTACATATCTGGATTGTAGTGAACTACTGGGGACAGGATAATTGCTTTTGTGTTAATATGGTATTTTTGTACTAATTGTTTCTCAACCTATATGATTTTTGAAGACTTGTAATAAAGGAGGTTTTGATTCACAAAGAATGGATTAGGAAACATAATGAATATTGAAAGTTTGTTGAAAGACCCTTTCCTTATGCACTTGTACTAATTGCTAGATGTCAGTTAAAATGATGCTGCCTAGCTGAAAACAAACAAACAAATCCCAACAAACAAACAAAACCTAAACCAAACCAACAAACCACAAAACCCAAACCTTTACACATAATTTTGCATTTTTACTAGTGCAAAAGAACTATCTGTACAGAAAAGAAGCAAGGAAAGGAAATAAAATTAAACACATATACGATACTATCTCCAAATGTGCTAGAGGGAAGATGGAACATTGGGTACCAAATCTACCTTTTAGGGTTCATTCGTGTTCACTGACTGCATAATCAAAAAGAGGTGTAAATAAAAAACCTTAATCAAACAAATAGACTGATTTGCTAGAATCTTTCTCAGACAGGACAAGTGCTTCTATGAGCTTATCCACAAGCCTCAAAAACTAACTATATTCTGATTGAATTTCCGGAGGTGGAAGTTGAGAACAAAGTGAAAGTTTCAGATACATACTGATAATGTACATTTGCTGTTTTCCCTTTTTGTAGTGTTTTTCAAGTTCTGTTACCAATTATTCCACTCTGCTTTTCTGGGATAAGGTTGTTTTATACTATGTGCAGGGTTGATTAATGTACTGTTATAGCCCTTACCATGAAACATGGATCGCAGAATTCTTGCAGATAGCTTCCATGATATCCAGGAAGAAAGCTGATTTTAGCATCTGCACAGACAGTATGAGATGCCAAGACTGTGTCAAAGAATATTTGCAGATGAAAACAATGTTCCTTGGGCAAATAGCAGCCAGTGGGATCATGGTTTTTGTCTGTCTGAATAGGGCTATTAATACATTTTAAACTGTGATAGACAGAGAAATAAGATTATAATGCACATGTCTGGGAATCTTAGCTAAAAAAGAGGATGAGAAAATTCTTCTGGTGGATAACAGACACTGTCTAAATAATTTTGGAGAAGGTTAGAAGAGTGGTTTGGTTCTAAGGGTTGTTGTTATTGCATAACTTCTCTTGCATTTGCTTCATTGTTAATAACTTATTTTATTTGACAGTTTGAGGAAAATGTAAGTTGCTTAGGTGGACAGATTTTAAAAGACATTTTAATTTTGATTTCTGAAAATAAGGAGTATCTCTGATCTTGTCAGGGAAACATCTTCCATTTGCTGCTAAGGATCTGGTTCCCAGACAACTCACTGGTCTCTACTGAAGTAATGCAATTGTATGGATTTCTTTCTCATTATTACATCTTCTACCGGACATCATCAACACACTTACATAAGAGGACTCTGCTGCAAACTGGTTTAATGATTCTGAGATTCTAGTCTTGTCATTGCTCCTATCAGCTGATCCAGAAGCTTCAGCTTAAAGGTTGCCATCAAGTTCTCCACTCAAACCCCAAGCCTTCAACTTGGACAGAGCTGTACATGGTTTAGCTGCAAAATGTAGTGTTAGCAAGACATTCAGTGATTGTTTCTGGTCAGTCATAAGTCTTTCGAGAGAAAAACTTAGGCCATGAAATGGAAGAAGTTTTTCTTATGGATGTTGGTTAAAGCCTTGCTTCAGTGATCCTTTAATCTTGGACTCTTGTCACTTGAATTTCTGAATTCTGTGGAAGTGCTGTAGGCAACAATATCCACAGATGACTTAACACTACAAAGATTTTTAGTATTTCTCCATGTGAAAATTCAGTATTTAAAATATATTAGTGAGCTAATGCTGTGGGACTGTCACCTTTAATTGGAATTCAGTGCTTACAAAATCTGTGGATATAACTTCTTTGTTGTGAGGAAGTGTTTCTGCATTGTCTACTTAAGCATTTTTTTTTATTTTCTTTTTACTTTTTTTTCTTTTTGGCAACTGTGACAACTTTAAAAATTATTAATAGTATTAGTAAAATCCTTCCAGAAAGGATTCATGTAATGATAAGTAGTTTTATTAAAATAGGCTATTGATATAGAATTAATGTTAAATGAGCAACATGGTCTACTAATGAATGAGGGGAACCATTAACAAGCTCAAAGAAGCTCTTAAAAACTTCTCAGTATATAACTACAGTAAGAAGACGTCAATTTTCAGTAGAAAAAAAATCATTATTGTTGATTAGATTCACTATTCAGAATTCCATGAAGATTCACTTAGTTACTACAAATCTAAGACACAGCACCGTAGGAGCTGCTATGAAGAAACTTAACTCCATCACAGCTCACCCAGTACGAAGTCGCTACTCAGTAATGAGCACTGCTAAATATGTACAATGAAAAAAATATATTTGAAAATTTTGTGAGATTAAATATGGCTTCCATTTAGATGAACAAAAATGCTAAATCAGCTTCTCATTAAGAAGGAGGAAGCGTTTGCAAACCTAAGTCCGGTAGACACTAATACAGCGGTCACCTTCACTAGGGATGGTGCTCCATGTTTTCCAGTGGGTTCTACACAGTTATTGTGCAGTTAGTACAAGCCACAGTGTCTGTACTGCAAAATCTCAGAGCACATAGTAACACTTGGCAAATATTACCGTGTGGTAACATTTGGCAAATTCTAACTTTTAAGTGATGATGACTGAACTGGAAGCATTGTCATAAGGGGCAGTTTCACAAAGTACAGCCACTTGAGCTTTACAGGGAAGCAAATTCTAAGGACTCAGTACATACAAGCAAGTTCCAATGGAAAAAAGATGTAGGAGTAGTTACATTTATACAGTCCTAAAATTACATTTGGCCCTTTGAAGGCAAACGCGAGGCTGATGTGACTCCCTGTGAAAATGAGTTTGGGACCCCTGCTTTATTATATTCACATTCTAAAACAAACTAACACAGAAAAACCCTAGCAGCCCATATCTGAGACTAAAACCTCTGCTGAAACAAACTGGATTTTTCAATATACTTTGATTTGTGTTTCTAAATATTAAGAATTTGTCTATAAGTGGAAAACTCAATTTCTTAGTTTGTTTCTTTGTTCCTTCTCCCTCACTCTATAAATAACTGTTTTATTTTTATGGAAAAGGCTGATATGTGAAAATCTAAACACAATCTTCAGTTGAAGCCCAGTACTTTGTAAGAAGTTCTGATCCCCTGGATATGTGACTGGTTTTAAGCATTTTTTTTGAGGTACTAAGTACTGGAAATGAGAATTATTTATGAATTTAGGCAGAAATTATGAACATTCACAGGTTTTATTGCCTTTTTGGTGGCTGTCAACCCTCACTTTTACCAAAAATGAGGGCTCTACTCTCTCTGGTTCTGTGATATTTTAAAAGTTATGATCTGAGATGTCTGGGTGAAAATATCTACTATGCATTACAATTGCAAATACTTATTGAGGTTTTAAAGAATTTAGGTAGAGGAATTAACCAAAGAATTGTAATCATATTGCTTAGAAGTTATCACTAGGAGTCTTTTTCAATTTAAAAAGACAGAAGTATGTATCATTTTATTAACTACTCTATAAGGCAATTAATAATATTTTGGAAGACAACAGGACCTGAAAGTGTAGTGTTTAACCTTGCTTCCTTCAATCTGCAGAAGAAAACCCAAATCCTTAATTATTCTTTTCTGCAGCATGACATTTTAGAAAAGGTCGTGAACTTGAAATAGATTTTATTTATATATCACATGTATGAACTTTTTATTAAAAAACAATCTGCTACTACTGATGATTTTCAAATATCCTATACTATAGAGGTAAATTCAGCCTACTTTATATTTTTCTCCTAGAAGAATATTCTTTCAAAAGAAAACCAGAGAAAATAGTTATCATCTTTGCAAATAACAAGCTTTTGTAATTTACACATGAATGAAATATTCTATCAAACCTGTCATTGTGTTAGTAATGAAAAAACTATTGTATTGATGTCTTTGAAATAACTAGAATTGAAAGAATATGACAGGTTACATAGCTTAAAGACTAAGAGTAGGTTTTTATTGCTTTTTTGAATTGAGAAACCAAATCCTAATACATTGTTAATGTTCATCAAGCCAGTTAATTATGCTGTAGGTTTTTTACAATGTTGCGTATCCCTATGAAAGAAACGATGAAACTGAAGAAAATAAAATTTTTCATTATTTTGTAGTGAATATGTTATTATATAGAAATTTTTGTAATGGGACCTTATCCAAATTGTAGTGTTAACAGATGGAATCTTGTTGGGGTTCCACATATTTAGTTATTTAGGACTTTAGTAAACAGTGATTTTATCCAGTCTGTGATTGGAACAGATGTGATCTTATCAGGGTTCCACTTTTTTTCAGGAGCATAAAATTGCCATGATTTGCTGTACAGTGCTATAGTTTACTTTTTGTGCTTTTAGAACCAGAGTCCTTTTTAGCCAGAATTTGCCCTTGGGTTCTAAAAACATCATAATAGGGAGTTAATGTTTTATTCTCTATTAATCCCATTAAATCCTTTTAATATTAGAGCATGTGTTGCTTTATAGCATTAACTAGTGTCTTGCACTCAACAGTATTTTCACAGTTTATGACACTGCTTAGGGCATTAACAAACAGCTGTTTGAATTAAATGAGCAGTTAAGGACCCTGTTCATTAACTCAAAAGTTTCATGTATTTTTAATTCCTTAAATCTAATGGTATTATCACCCTCCAAGAAATCTATCTTTGATTATAATTTGCTGTGACCAGTATTAGTTTGGGTGAGATGAGAGAGGTTATTTTTGACTATAAACTCTATCAGTAGTGAACATCTCCAGTGAATCTGAACTGTCTTCTAACAGTTTTAATCTTTTGGGATATAAAACTTTTAAAGTTGTTTACAGCAGTTGTGTTAAGATTTCTTCCAATTTTGTTTACTGATGACTTCATTTAGCTAATGTAAAGAGGCAGTTGGAACAGAATTATTTGCATTTGAAATGGTGCTATCAGAGGTTTCTGACTGACTCATTAAAAAAAAAAAAAGAAAAAGAAAATTGTATTTGGACAGTGACAAAGTATCTAATGGAGTCCTACGTACCAAGTGTACATAGGCATTTCATACATTACTCAAGATTTAGATTTGTAAGTCTTTCTTCCACGTACGGTATAAATGGTTTAACTTTACATTTTAACGTGGATTCCATGTGGTCTTTATGCTGAGACAACGAAGATACGTTTTAAACTGTGGCAAATATGTTATTGTATAGCTTCAAGTTGGAAAAAAAATCCTTTTTATTATAAATGTCTGTGTTTGTGTGTATGTGTGCACATACATATTCAAGATTAATACTGCTTTAGTAGATGCCCATAGTGTATTTTAGAATTACACACTTAGGCTCGAATACTGCACATTCAATAGGATTACTCATAGCCACTAATTTAAACATTTCCCTGGATGTCTACTGGTGCAGTTATGTCAACCTCTTTATTTTCTTTTAATTCCTTAAAATAATCCAATTCTTTAGCTTCACAAAACCAGAAATTCCCAATCAAACCTTCACTGAAAAGAAAACAATTCAAATATGTAACACTTCACTCTTGGTTTTTATATTATTTCATTATTTACTTAGTCCTCAGCTCAGGGAGTGCCTTTAATACATACTCAGTTTTAAGCATGATAAGACTTCCTAACAGAACAGTAGTATCGTTTAGTTTAGTATTTATTTAGCTCCAAAGATATTTTAAATACTTTACTTCACACTGTGGCAAAAGATTGAGACAGTGGTGAGGCACTGGAACAGGCTGCCCAGAGAAGCTGTGGATGCCCCATCACTGGAAATGTTCCAGGCCAGGCTGGATGGGGCTTTGAGCAACCTGGTCTAGTGGAAGGCGTCCCTGCCCATGGCAAGGCGGGGGTGGAACTAGATGATCTTCAAAGGTCCTTTCCAATGGAACCATTTTATGGTTCCATGATTGCATATACTGTCTGCAATAGCTGAATTGACCAGCTTCTTGAAAATATCAAAATGACCAGGAGTGTGTACCACTCAGTTATAAATTTCCTCTTATCAACTCCTCCAATTCCAGTATTTTGGTTTACTGCTTTCAATCTGACTATTCACATTCATATGGAGCTCTAAAAAAATCATTTTGCTTAGGATAATGTCTCTGTAAGTATCTTCAGGATAACCATCCTTAATAATAAATATCTTTAGGATATTTATACCTTAAAATTCTACAAGGATTATCCTATCCCTACCATTATCCTTTCCATGGCAAGTTCCTGTTCAATTCTTGGTATAATAAGCATAGCTCTCCTCAGGAGAATTCTCAGGACATTTGGATGCAGATTCAAGGTGTTCTTTCTAACAGCTAAACCACTCAATGCAGTTATCGTTCCAGATTTCAGCCAGGAACGCCAGAATATTAACAGAAAGTGAACGACTGTTCAAGGGATCTTGTCATAACAAGGGGATAAACAGGGAATAATCTGGCTATAACACAAAGCAGTCCGGTCCATCATAGCCCGTTAACATTGGTTTTGGATTCTTCTTACTATATAAATCATAGCAGACCACATCATATGATAAAAGTACGACTTGAGATTCTTAAAAGGAGTTAATATCCTGATGACTTTGGAATATGAAAATTTGTAATCAAACTTTATATATGTGTAGGAGATCAGTGAGGGTATCTAGATTTGCTCCAACTTCAGACAATTGGTCTCAAATGATAAATCTCTTCCCTGACCACATGAATTAGAAGGTTCTAGTATTGTTTTCTTTCACTTTAATGGATGCCATGTTGCCAGACAGAGCTCTGTGTGCCTTTTCTCCCCTTCCTTTTCTCATTAGAATGGATACCATGTGGAGAAGCAATAATAATTCTAGTTACCTGTTCCTGTGAAGACTGACATGCACTCAATTCAAATTATAGTTGTTGTTGGAAAGGCTAGCCATGAATTACAGAGAGTTTCAGCTTGTCAACCTCTTCAAAAAGTTTCTGAAGTCAAATTATTTGGAATAAGTATTTCAGCATGTTGCATCTCCAAAAAGAAACCTGCTGACCCCATATATTAAAAGGCTTGACTGAGATTTCCACATAAAGTGTACAGTTTCATCCATTGATCCACTTCAGTATGATGGATTCTTCAGATTCAAAAGTGCTGAGCATTAAGTGATGGCTATCTAAAAGATGTTTGAGTTTGGAAGAGTGTACGCAAAGGAGGTGGGGTTGAATCCTTTACTCAATATCATAATTATAGTGTTATGTTTGAATTTAATGGGAAGGTGAGGTGAATGTTGTAAGTTGAATCTATTTATTGTAAAGTGAATGTTTCTTAGCAATTAATTTATTGAGATTCACCATTTTCTCTTTAGATAGAATAAGGAAAAGTCATGTAGGCAAAAAAAAAAAAAAAAAGTGCTGAGACCTACTAGACCTGTTCATTAAGAAACCTGAAGGAAGAGAGAAAAAAATTGCCTCATCTCCAGCATCACTATGATATACTAGGTCCAGTCACCATGAATAGAATGAGTGTTATAGACTGGAAATAGGAAATTCATGCTGAGGATAAGATAAATCTCCCATAGAGTCCAGAAAGTTGATCATCTTAAACAATAGGATCGAGACAAGTGCAGTTTTAAAAGTGCATTGATCATGGGAGAAGAAGGAGAGACTAAACTGCTAGCTTTCTAAAGTAGCTGAGATATCCACAATCTTGATTGATATGTGTAATCTAGAATTGCTGGCAAAAGACAAGTTTCATCTTTTTCTTCTGCAGAATTTTAACTTTCCAGTTAGTATCACTATGTGTCCTTCTTTAGACCCATCCATGAGTACATCTCCATTTTTTCTATTTAGTATAGAAGCTTTTGAGATAATCATCACTTTTAGCTATAAGAATGATTGAATTGAAAACTATTTCCCTGAAATATTGATAATGAATTTTCTTGAATATGAAACAAGACTAAGACCTATATTTTTATACTGAAGATTAACTTCAGAAGAAAATAAAATATAAAATTTGTTCTTCTGCCACTCTGATCAGGTTTAATGCAATGTAGGGGGGAATTTTGGCAGATTTTGAACTTCTGCTGAGTTCTTACAGTCCTAGTAATTCGTTCACACTTTACAGATAGTGGCTTCAGACTCCATGTTTTTGGAATTATGCAGTAAAATCTTTCTTCTTTCAAAACCATACCATCCATCACATCAAAATCATAGAAGTATTGTATATTTCATTTCAATGAATCAGTAAAGTAGCTATAAAGTCAGCTATTCAGCCATTTTCCAAATTCTGCAAGCTGGAGACTCATATATTTCTGATATATAGATGTTTGGTTCCCTAGTATCCCAATGACTGTGATGGAAGAGTTAACTACTTGTAGCTACACATATCTTTATACAGATTTCTCCTTTTCAGGATATTGTTGTAAAGATCTAAGTATCAGGATTATTGAGAATAGGAAAAAACTGCCTGTGCTACCTCAAAAGATGTTTTTTTCGTGAAATAGCAAGATCCTGGTTTAGTTGTTACCTTAGGAAAAAGGTAGGCTGCAGACAGAGCTTGGTATCATAAAAAACTTTGCTCTGCATGGTTATTGTTAGTCTCAATGTTTAATTATCCTTTCTCATATAGATGAAAGACATGTTGGAAGAACACTTTTTTTTTTTTTTTTTTTTTTTCAAAGGCAAGGTTAAAAATATCCTGTGTTCCTTGACAAATTTGGTTGGTCTACACCATAGACAAGGCATAGACCCATAATCATAGATCTAAGGCAGCCAATACTCCAAGAAAAGAAGTTTTCAGGTGGTGATTGGGACATTTTCAGCTCTGGGGACTCGGCTGAATTTCCATGATCTCCTCAGTCAAATTCACCCATAACAACTTGGTCTTTGACGATACTTAAATTCATAAATTGTAAACACTTCAAGACAAGAAGGCAGGTGAAAATAACATATCCAAACTGGGTTTTTTTTAGTTCTTTTAAATGTTTCTTGAAAGTATCTATTAATGTTTTATCTTGGGTTACCTCTACTAACAAGGGAAGGAGACTTGTTTGAGAAGCCAAATCATTCATGAAGACCTTGGAACTTAAGGGTTCATTCTTTTATATTCTAAGATTGATGCAATGTGTATTCCTAGTAAGCAAATTTTTGTAGATGGATTCCTTAAAAAAGGCCCCCCAAAAGAATAGGTCAAAGTGGCTTTCATAAAATACTCAGAAAACTATAAAAATCAACAGTATTCATGTCCCTATTTAATGTTCTTTAATAAATTTTGGAACTCCAGAAAGAGAATAATTGAAGTTGGTAAAAGAAAATATACTCTGTTGCAAATAAGACTGTACGCACTGAATGAGACTGGCAGGCAGATGATGCTAACAAAATCAGTACTAAGCATCAGTTCTGATTCAAACATTGGATTTCCAGTCTGATTCTATCCCATATTTCTCATGCAAAGCTGTATGTTAGGAAAACAGGTGGGTCAAACTGACCACTCCACCTTCCAACTGCTTTGTAAGAAGAATTTCTAGATTTCATGTGAAGACTAATTGTTCTGCCACGTTGACTACAAAGAACCACAAATTCATCACTGTTTTCTTTTTTCAGGTCAAACCTGGACCTGCAAGTAGCCTGTTTTAGGAGCAAATCTAGCCCTTCCTACATGTCAGTATGACACAAAAGCTCTCTAAACAAATGTGCAACTTACTTTAAAAAAAAAAAAATTACAACGCTGTCTTTCCTTTTCGTAAGGACACACTTCCTGTTCTCAGTCATATCACTAAAAACTGTTTAAACTGTTTTTATTTGGACAATACAAGTCTTCCAGCATCAACCTTAAGGCCAGGGTATTTCTTCATACTGCAAGAGTGGTTATAACTGTTGCTCATGGGAAATCATTATTTCTTCATCTTACCTGTGCACAGCACTAGTCTATTGTTTTGGCATCTTGTGCTGACGCTTATCTTGGGAGAGCAATTCTGCACACATTGTTTACTTCATCAGATCTCCTGGGGATTATATGGTATGCTATTCCCCTCGAAGTCTTTGCATGATGAGGAAAATGCCCACTTACCAGTAATTATTCACGTTGGCGTACACATCCCATCCTTTTTTTTCCCCATCTCTTAAGAGTCCTCTAGATTCTGCTGATTATTGGAAAGAAATAAGACTGTCTGGATTACTTGGCCCATTTGTGTCCATGCGCTGTGTTTGCACAGTAGTAAACAGTAACGGGATGTGTGCCTTAAGGTCTTTCTTTGAGGAACAGGAGGCAACACCATAGAGCTGTGGATCTGAAGAGCAGCAATTAGAAGAAATAATTATTGATTTACCTAAGTAAGCTAAATAGGACTGACACTTAGGTCGTCTGTTTCCTGAACTGTTTACTTGTGCCAAAGCGCCTTTGTATGTAGAACACATTAAAAACAATGAAGACATACCCCACAATGCTGTTTATCATTATGCTGACAGTAGAATCTTATCCCAGAAAGATGCACAAGATGAACACCAGCAGTCATCTGTAAAGTAACAAAGTCAGTCTCAGTGAGGTGGAAGCTGAGAAATTTACATATGAACCAAAAGGAAAAAAAAAAGAAGGTGTTTTTCTCAATAGGCTGTTGCAAAATTTATTAATTTTTTAGACTTTGTACATTACATTTTTTGGTTGGTAGAATGTTAAATAAGCACAATGTAAAGAGAAAAAGAAGAAGAGGTGAATGGAGGAAGAACTGAAAAGCTACAAGCACGGATAAGTAGGGCTGGATGTGTCTGGAAAAAACAAAAAAAGGATTTTTTTCAGAGAACATTGTAAGAGGTAGCTGCAACATGCTAGACATGGTCTCTTTGCACTGTTCTGCTGTTATCAGTGAAAACAGACCCTTCCTAGATAGCCTGGGCAATATATTTTCACTAGAAGTTTTATCAGAATATTAAGTGAATAATCTGTCCTTTCCCCCAAAAGAAGGAAATACAAGAGGGTGTGTTTGGAAATTCTCCGTAGGCTGGTTAGGGGACATGCAGGCTGGACAGTAAGGTTCAGCAGCTGCCATTGTGCTGTCGTTAGCCAGACATTTGTTATCAATGAAATGCTGCAGAACTATTGTTCCAAGGCTGTTGCTGTAAAATCATAGTGCATTGTAGTTTGTTGGAGGTTAGTAGCACTTGTTAATTTGATCAAGGCTGAAGTTTACGGAGGATAAAGTAAACAATGCAAACTGCAGACACCATCAGTTTCCTATGGGCAGTGAAGTGTAGTTTGTTCCATTTACACTTCACAACAACATCTGATGGGCTTTGTCAGTGCTGCACAGAGTAATTAAACCTGAAATCAATAGCAGGCATTTGTCATGTTTACAGCCGCTCTTTCTGCTGGGTTAAACTCATCAGTTTAGTGCCGTTCTGTTTTACTGCAGAGACACGCTCCATTATTTCTTCAGGTACAGTTGAGATATTCAGTTACATGCCCAATAGTTTGAATACGGCAGTAAGATTAAAAGGGGCAGACAAGTGGACAGTTTTTGTAATTTATTCACTGATTTCCTTAAACGGTGTTGGATTTCCATTTTCTTCCACCTGCCCTTTATGGAATCCTTCATGTCCTGGGATAATACATTCCCATTGTCCAACAGTGGCAATGTAGGCAGCGCTAAAATTATATATAAGTTGATACAGAACATAACTTTACTCCAGTCAGAGGATACCGCACTGAACTAGTAAAAATAAACTAGTGTACTAGTTCCATGAGAGCAGTTCCAAGCCTCGTTTTACATACAAGGTTTGTTTGTAGTTCATTTGGAGTAAAATGGACTTAACTGTTTTGGTTCAGTTTATTACAGCTATTCATACCTACGCTTCTTCAGTTCTCTTGGATATTCTTTTTCTTCTTTTCCTCAGTTTTCTAAATTCAAAGGTCAGATCATCCAGAATTTTATGGAGAAAGAGTTTTCAGTTCAGTGGTTATCTAGTTAGTCTTTGGACATGAAACTCAAGAGAGAGACTTTGAGGAAACTAAAAATTTACACATTTACTGCATGGAGATGTTGTATGAATTGAATGTGAGTTCTAAGTAGACCATTTTAGAAACGGTCCCTGTCTAATGATATCTGCTAACCTTCTTATCGTTGCTTTATAGACAGCTTTGACACAGTGGTATATTTGTGCATGTCTAAGGCTTTTGTTGGGATGTTAAGAGTGAAGACTGACAGATTGGATGTGCCATTAATCTTAGACTGGAGCACGGATCCTATATTGCTGATGGCTCAAATGCTTGTAAACTGCATTAAAGATTGCTAGAATTTTTATTTTTTTTTAATCTTGCTCTTGCATAAATACAGTTTCAAATTCTAATACTTACATTTAAGACTGATTAAATGATTAAATGTTTACTAGCTGATTTGTCCAGAGCACCAGGAAGGTTTCCTTCTAAAGGTTTTTTTGCAAGTAATATTTACATCATTGGCAGGCAACTATTTCAATTAGAATCATCTTAACTATATAGTACTTTCATCTCAAATGATTCCAAAGTGCTTTACAAACTGTCACAATTTATACAGGACTTGCTTTATCTGCTGCTGAAGTGCAACTACCCTGGGGTGAAACACAGCAACTATTCAACATTGCACAAGGGCTTGGGACTGGAAATTAAGGATCTCTCTGTATTTGTAATTGCAGTGGGAAATTAGGTAGGCTGGATGTAATTACCTGAGCTGGAATTTGGCCAGGAGACTAAAGTTAACACACCTACCTTTATGAAGGGTTCCGTGGGATTGCTAATGACCAATTTGGGTAGGGCCTTCCATTTATGTCTCATCCAGAAGAAAACTCCTACAGGAATACAATGTCCCCAACACTTCTCTTGTGCATAGCTATTGCACTGATATGAAGGAATGAACAGAGTTATTGTGTGATCATATGACAGTATGACGGGCTTGGGATTAGCAGTTACAAAGCTCACAAAATACATGATTCATTTAAAACTTATGTCTTCTTTTTTTTAATTTTCTGTGTGAGCAGGGTTACTTAGGTACCATAAAAGAAGAGATGTATAATGCAAGAATGATGGAACATTTGTGTATCTGTAAGGCCTTGTGTAAGAAAGACATGATATTTCTTACACTTTTGGCTGAGGGCTAGAAAAGATTAGGTTTACTTAATTGTCATAATTGTATCTCTTTTTATTATCAGTGTAGTATGTGAAGCTTTATATTAAAAACATGTTGTACACTGTGCTTCAATTTATATAATAGGCACCTATAGAGGGTTCCCAATCTAAAGTAGTAACTGGCATAATTATATTTGGCCAATAGTGATGAGGTATGAGCTAAAAAACCATGAAAGACAATATTATCCCTCTGTTGAATTAGCTATTTCAGTTATCTGTACCCTGAATATTTAGCTCCAAATCATGCACTGCACAGATTCATAGGTCTCAGTTTACTAATATGTGAGACTTAAGAGGAAGAAATGATGCAATACAAAATATGTTGTGTTTAACCTGCTTATAGGTTAGAGAAAATACCATGTTCATTTGTGTCTCCTCGGAAATTCAATGTGGATTTAATGTTTAGATGTAGCTTCTTTGCTGTGATCCATGTCAATATGTACCCTCTGTTGTCTAGTTTTGTGATTAAGGCACTGGATGGACACTTAAGGTATGCAAATTACATTCTCAACTGTACTGAATGTATAAACATTAATTGTATTGCGATTTGATTCACATTTGAAAAATGGAAAAATAATACTTACTTGTTGCAGACGGAGGTCTTAACACCAAAATCTTTATTTTATTGGTAAGTCCTCTGCCATTCTATTATTTTACAGTCTTCCATAAAGGCAAGAAAGTCTGTTGATCTCATGAAATATATGCTAAAACAAGAACTGAACTTCATCCTCACAGTTTTATTTTTCTCTGCATCTCAGCATATGCCAAGAGCAGTTGTAGGTTTCAAAAGGGTTATAAATTCATGCTAGAATTGATCAGAATTATTTGCATATCTCTTTGTATGAGTTGTTGCTAATGAGAGGACAGTTAAGCACTGCGCAAGTAGATCAGGAAATGGTATGGTGGTAAGTTTCCTGAAATCTTGTAGATATGCTGGTATTAGAAAACTTCATGGCACTTTCTCTAAACTCAGAAGCTCAATCTGCTGCACTTCTTGGTATGTTCTGTGCCTGACAGTAGAGTTGTATGACTCATGCAAAAACTGTAGCATGCAACTGTATATACTTTTCAAGAAAGTGCAATGCTACTGTTTTGCAGAGGATTTTTTTGGTGATCATTGTTCTTTAAAATGCAAAGGGAGTTTTGGGAGGGCATGATGTTATTTGCCTGTAGTAGTGTTTATGAGCATATCTAGTTGAAGATGTCCCTGTTCATTGCAGGGGGGTTGGACTAGGTGAACTTTGAAGGTCCCTTCCAACTCAAACTGTTTTATGACTCTATGAAACCTATGGCTTTTAGACTTCCCTCCTCACTTCTACTCCGTTTCTTCAAAGATATTTATTATTTTCATCAAGTGTCATTGGAACAGAACTGGGGACAAGAGGCATATGGGCATTTTTATGAGATACCATGCTAAATAATACTATGGATTAAATGTTCCTTTTAAGTTCCAGACATATAATCATACCTCAAGTATATATATAAATTTTCAAAGACAATGTAGTCTGTAAATTACAAATAATTGCTGTCCTTTCTCTGAAGTTCACATAAAATGAATTGCACAGTAGAACCGATGTGTGTATTTTCAAAGGTTAAAACAAAATATGAGATAACAACAAGTAAGAGTTTGAAAATAGAAAAGCTGAGTATAGAATCTTCATTAGGTAACATAGATAGCACTAGAATAAATTAGTGGACTTTGGAAGGAATAAGCCATTAGACAACTCCTTAGTTGTACTGAAAAGAGCTAACAAATAGCTCATAATTCTGTTATTATTTTTTTTGCAATGTCATTGTTTTGATGTGGTATTAATATAAAACACAAAACATGACACAATGTTAGAGATTGTAATGGTTGTGTGGAATATAAAAGAATATAGTGATCTGTTGCAAGCCAAAGTTTTAATTTCATGCCCAAGAATTCCTTTAATTTCATGCCCAAGATTCCTTTTTTTCCCTCACTTTTTATCTTGTCTGACCTCCTCACCTGTCATGGCTACCAAATATTGACTTCTTCATACATTATATGAATTATATCGTATCCTGTTTCAACTCTGGTAATGATTATCGTTCCATGAGCACCAGATATTTTCAATGTCTGTATTCTCTGGCATCAGTCGTTCTGTGGTCAAATATCAGAATTGTATTAACCTCTAGTTATTACAGATAATGTACTGTTCTGAGACCTTCTCTCTCACTTGTGGGAGGGAGGTGACATGAGATTTTGACCATTCACCATTAAAAACAGGCTTTGAAAAAACTGCACTGTAGTACTGAGCAATCTAACATTTTGATGATCCGCTTTTGTCCGGAGGGAAGAACAGGAGCACCTAATATCCAAGAGGAGCAATCAGATGGGTCAGCATCTTGGTGAATGTTATTGGGTTTGTAAAGAGACCAAAGAAGCAAAACTTGCTCTGGTCCTAATCCACTGTCAAACAGGGATTGTTTCAACTCTCCTGATTGAAGGACATAGGAAAAGCTTTCTGGTTTGATAGCTGGAGGAATGGAGACTAATATGACTATCTTCAGCTTGAACCCACAGATGAAAGCGTTCATACTTAGGTACAGTATGAATTACTGTTCTTGTTTTTATTATAGTACTACAGAACATGGCAGTAATATCTTTCCCCCCTGGCATGTAGAAGAAACAGTTCTTCCAAAGTCAGCGAATCTAACTCCTCCTGAAATAGTCATGTGTGACAGTTTCCTGATAGGGAGTGAGGGGATAAACACTTCAAGCCTTGATGACTCATCTACCACAGATGATGTTCCTTCCAGGTATGAAGTAGCTGTCCTACACTTTTTCATGGTTCCTGACTTTTACTTTAGTCACAGAGTCAGTATTTCTACTTACTTTTCCATACGTCATACATATAAACTGAGAGTGTTTTCCACTTTGACATCTAGAGTATTCTTCCCTTTTGTACTAGGAAAACTAAATTCTTAAGATGGTGTGCAAAGTGGTTCATATTAATTAATGATATGGACATGGCTTTCTCTGCATTAATCCATAAACTGAATATGAAATATGTCAAGGTGCATTATGAAACCACCGAAATACAGCCTTTTGCTGTCACTGGAATGCGCCCATCAGAGCTGAAGCTGTAACAGTGGCTTTGCTGAAAAATGCCTCCATTCTTAATGTCTCCCAAAGATTTATCTATATTCTTATCAACCACTGCAGTAATACTGAGGAAGACTCAAAGCTAATGCAGCATGTGATAGAGTGATTCTATTTGCTTCAAGAACTCAGCAACTGCTCCTGGGATGATTGTGGATATGGGAACTTACTGCTTGGAGCATTCACATTACGAATATGTACATCACTCAAAAATAGGAAAAGGTACTACTTTCTGATCACTGAAGTTCTTCAGGTTTTGTAATCCACATATAAATTATTCTCATCCTTATATCCTATCCTTGAACAGTCTCTTTTTTTAAAATGTTTTGTTGTTGTTGTTGTTTGGATTTTGTGGTAGAGTTGATCCATACACAGACAAAGGTAAACGTACATTTAGAAGGTGTTTCTCAAAAAACGTTACTTGCTGATAGTTACCTTTTTTATCCTGGTGGGTTTGGTTCTGAGATTCTTTATAGGACATGCTGGTTTGTGCTTTTAGGTTGATGTTCATAAAACTCAATTTTGGCTTATCCGAAACACAAGAATGTAGTTGCTTTCTCAGTGGTCATGCCCATGACTTCAGTTGTGTTACCTACATTTGAAAGTACAAAAATGAGCAAATTAAAATGGGTTACCGCTTTGATGTAGAACAAGTACAACTGCTGTACTGTTACTGTAGAAAATGAAAGTTCTGAAATGAATGAGCAGTACTAAAAACAAAACAGCTGCAGAAAAGCAGGGACTCTGGTATCAGAAAAAAGTTTTCTTTAGAATTACTATAATGTTCTTGTTGCATTTATATATATACCAAAATCCAATGACAATTAGTTTGAATGGACTATTATATGGATGTTTTCTGTACTATATTACAAAGTTAATATAGGTTATCTATGGATAATCTATCTATTAGATAATCTAATCTATAGCTCAATCTATGGAAATAATAATAAGATATACCTCATTATTTAAATACTTTCTGAACTGCTGGTAAAATGGATATGGATACTATATGGATAAAAACACAGAAAGACTGTGTGTCTGTATGCATGTTAGTTACTTCCTTAGAAGATATTTTTAGATACCTGTTTCCTGCTTTATGCAGAAAATGTCAGATTTCACACATCTGTAGAGCTGATAGGATTCTGTGAAATTCTAATGAGGAAAAATAGCTACACTCAGTTTAAAGTATTTTCCATAGTTGTCCTTGTTTGTTTATAGGAGTTACTGTAAAATGTTATTCTGATTTGAAAAGTTCCAGTGAATATACTTTTACCATTATGTGGGAAAGTATATTTCTTTTCTGAGCATTACCACTTTTTTTAAAATGAGTGTTTAATAAAGAAGTCTCACTATTAATTCTTTAACAGTCCCATGTAAATAGTTTGCATAAAATGTTGCAATTTACATAAACTATTATTATATTTTCATTTTACACAGTTACTGCGCTAGACTTTATGAGACCATTTATGATTTGAAGTTTGCCTTCTCTGAGGCTTCATTTAAATGGTGACATATGCTGTTCAGTGAACATGCAGCAGAAGTTGTTACAATCGTCTATGTCCCAGTGTTTAGTCTCTGATTGTGGTATCTCTTAGCTCTTTTTTCCTCCAGTAAATGATGTCATTACACACAGTGACAAATGACAAAAGTGTTTTGGAAGATTTCTTCTCATGAAGCTTAACCATGTTCTACCTTAGATTTGATATTACCAGGTAGGGAAATGCTCAATACTTTTTGTCTAACATTGCACCGCATTGTGGGCAATTGCATGTGCAGATGCTTTTAAGGACATTTGTCTTTTGTTTCATTGGACCCCTTTTCTGCATTCTCAGTTTGTTTCTAGAAGTTAACCCCTCCACACTGGCCTCAGAATTCTTACACTGAAGGCAGCCAGAGTCTCCAGTGTATGGCAGCTCTACTCAAAACCTGTTAGATTACTTTTTTTGTTTTTATTCCCAACCATCTCATGTCTTGTTTCTTGGCATTCTGCATTTCTTTCTGTCTTTATGTGACGGATCTGATTTGTGTGTGCTGCCTCACTTCTGTTCTTTATGTGTTGGGGCCATCATAATATACAATGTAGGTTTTAGACAGTGAAGGTTTGCATAAAAAGACATCTTAGATTACACCCTAAAGAGAACAACTGAAAGGAAAACTAATCTCTCTGTTTCATAAACAAGGAATTTCTGGCAAGGATTCTCTGAAGGGTAGGGAAATGAGAATAAAGTAATGTCTCAGGTTTCCAGTTAGCAAGATTTAATATGGTAGAGACCACCTGAGGTGCAAATATAATTGTACAGACAACCACAATATAGCATTGATAAAGAGACAAACTATGCCCTTATTGATCTGTTTTACCTAGAATGCAGACCTGATTTAACTGATTAACTGAAGTTCTGGTATCCTATTGTATTATAGCCATAATATATTAAATGTTTAAAATTTAATTTCCTTAATATTTAAGGGTACAGGATACTTCTGAGTTTTTTATTGAGAAAGGTGACAGAGTTGACATAAAAATTACTTTTTAAACAGCCCATTAAAATAAATTTTAAAAAAAGGTTTTCTTCAGTTTTTCATTATATGTTTAGTTTTGTTCAATGAAGATTTTCTAAACTGCCTTTTTCAAAATTTTAGAACAGTTTATTTTAATTGGAGTAGAGAGGACTCCAGATGCATTTTTTGTTAATTAAAAAAATCTGGAAAAATTACAGTGAGGAAAACAGATTTTTTTTCCTGCTCCCTTTTGAAATGAAAGAACGGTTTTCTTCATTGGAAAAGATTTAAAAAAATCTTTGAAGGAAATCTATTCATTATAAATATTTCAGTAAGTGCTTTAAAAGGCAAAATTGAGTCTAATCTTCTTAGTTATCTCAATATTGCCCATGAAAATAATCAAAGTAAGTACATCAACAGCTCTCTAACATCAGTTACTGGATTTCAGAATTCCATGAAGAACAGTGATTAGGATCAAACTATGTGCTCATAAAGGAGGCCTTAGGAAAATTTTATAAACAAAAATCTAGAAAATAAATTTTACTATGGATGTTTGGGTGGACATGACTACAATAAATGCAGTGGTCAAAACAATTTCAGCCAAGAAGACCACTGGGTGTCAGTCATGTGCATTATCACTATGGCAAACTTCACGCAAGCCAAATGGCTTGTCAGTGCACTGAAGTACATAACTGAGATTAGCCAAAATACAGTTCTACATAATTCCATTTTGAACACCACTTTAGAGCAAAATATCAATGTTGATTGCCATCAAGGGATTAGTGGCATTAATTTTTCAAAGAATTATAAAAAAATCTGGATGCAAAGTCAGAAGGCCATTCCCCCTAACTGTGTGGAAATCAAAATGGATGAAATCTCTAAACTGGAATTGAATAGTAATATTTTTATCACTAGCTATGGTGTTTGTCAAAATAAAATATATTATTCAGTAAAATCCGGTATATATTTCCGTGTTTCCTTAATGAAGCAACAAAAGATTTTTAAATTTCCAATGAATAATTTTAAAAAAGTCACAATTATCCCATGAATCTCTTTATTTGCATCTTTCTGTCACTTCAGAGACACTGTAGTCATATGGAAGGTGTGCAGGTAATAGATATTGTGTTCAATATTACTGTTTATTTTTTGATACCTTTCTTACTTTAATTTTAACAGCTCTACAAATGAAATAACATTTGGGTTTGCATTAGCATGTGAATAAGGAGGTTTATTATTTATTTGCTTCATCTACTCTACATAGTGCCATTAACGCAAAAATATTAGTCTTTGTAATGACAAAAAGAAAGTGTGTATCTAATGACCTTACTGTGAGTAATTAGCCTTTTCTCATAGTTTTGCAGAATTGTCCGTCTCTAAATATATAAGACAATTGAGAACCTTTAGAAGTATTTAACTGGTCATAAGGAAGTAAATAAATGGACATTCCAATGCAGTTGCATTTTTTCCAGAATAGATTTGCAAGTGAAGTTCTCTCTCATAATATGCTCTAAAAATATTGACAGGTATATATAATCAAACTGCAATGATATCGAAGAAAAGTTAATGATGCAATAATAAGCAAATAAGTTTGTGTTTAACAGTCTAAAACTATGTTATGCAGAAACCAATAATGAAATCATAAACTCTTTTTACTTTTCAGACAAAACATGTAAGCTTAAGGTATGGAAAAGGATGTAGGATAGAGAAGTTCTTTATTCTATGTAATTTCAAAGTCTTTTTGATACTTACATGAACGTTAATCTGAGTTTTTACTGAATTGCATTCCATTATATTTACAGATTGACTTTATTCCAAACAAGTAGCTTTTGCTTTTCCTGAAATACAAACTTTCTGTGTCAAAAAGTCTGCTACAATGAACCTAAATTCAGTGGTAAAGTTTTAGAGTACATAACAGACTTTTAAGAAAGATTTTATATTTCTTGTTTCCACATTATTCTCAATGAACACAAATATTAGTTTTAAAGCAAATGTTTTTTCAATACAAATGTAAGCATCTGTTGTGATATAGAGGCATTTTGCTACCACTGCATATCTCTAAAGAATTTGCTTTTTATATTTTCTGGGCTTTAAATGATAGATGTTGTCTTCCATCAGCATTCAGAACCAGTGGATCTGATGAGATCCTTTTCAGTCCATCCCTGATTTACTGTATATCCACCACTGGTGGAGTCGGTGACCCCTAATACCTGATGGCATCATGCATCTACTTCCAGTTCCATACTTTGATACCAATCTGTTTCCATGACTTCAAGAAAGAAAATGACTGTGATTTAAGGGACATATCCAAGTTGCTGTCAGCAAATCAGTACTGAGCCCTAACACAGTGGTGACACCAGATGTCATGAAGATCTGTTTTCATCAGTTCATTTTCTTTATCTTCTTACACACTGCAAATTCTTTAATGTGCTTCCCAATACAATGTTACATGTTTTTTCAGGAGGTACTGGAGAGAACTTGACATTGATCTCATGTTGGTTTGAGACTTAGGAACTTTCCAGTCTCCAGCATGTCCCTTGAATTTGCCCATGCATAAGGTATATATGCTTAGCATATATAAGCAGTGCTGAATTATGGTTTGTAACATGAACACAGAAAATATATGGTTGATTTCTAAAGATCTTGAATATTGCTTTTCTCTTTCTGAACGTTTGTGATCCTGACTGATCACAAAATTGAAGTAGAGGAAAACCTTGCACTAGGAGAAGCTCTCCTGTCCTTGATTTTTTCAATAAGAAAATTGTGTTTGCCTCTTATACTCAACAAAATTAGTTAATTGTCAAGCAGCACTATTTAGGTACTTTTCTGTTCAGCAGAGCAGATACTTTTTATGTTCTGAAAGACAACTAGTTCTTATGGTTCAAAAACTTTTAAAATGTAGTTATTCACAGTCCTGATACTGGAGCACATGTAAAAAGGTCTGGACCTTCATTAAAGCCATTAGAAGAAGAATTCAAAAAACCCCACTTCTTGACTTTCAAAGAGGTTGCACTCTACAGAGCAACAATTTTCTCCCAATAATCAGGGTTTCTTGACTGCAGATAAGACTAAAAACACTGAATCAGTTATGATGTCTGTTCAAATCTTTCTTTAACACTAGTCAATTTTATACACTGCTATTTAGCCAAACAATTTAAAACACTGCTCTTTCGCCAGAGCCATTGTGGTTCTTTTACAGGTGTTTTGATCACAAGTTGAGTCCCCAAAATTCTGTCAGCAGGTCATCATAAGGTGGACTGCACATGTGCTGTTGATTCTCTGCTTTACAATTTAGAAAGTAGACACCTTCATGGGAAAGAGACCAACTAGATACTATTTTTTTTCCTTTCACATCTGAAAAATCAGTGTCACTGCATTATTCCCTTACTTCATTTCCAGGGCTCTAAAGAAGGTTTAAGTGGGATAAACTTAAATATTTCTAGTACTTCTAATTTTTGCATCCTTTAATTGTTTTTGATCTTCTGCAACAGTACAGTAAGGGATAAAGGGCACATCAACATAAAATAATCTTAGAGCATTCAGATCTTATTCTACAACCACAGTCTCTTTTTAGTGTCAATACAATGTAGTTCATGTGCCAAAAATAACTTTGGAGAGGTCAAGGATATTCCATACATGGAAAATACTGTATATGAAAGAACAAAA
Source organism: Streptopelia decaocto (assembly GCF_964273445.1). Taxonomy (NCBI): domain Eukaryota; kingdom Metazoa; phylum Chordata; class Aves; order Columbiformes; family Columbidae; genus Streptopelia; species Streptopelia decaocto. Next base: position 45,546,498 of record NC_138655.1, read on the forward strand.
ATATTTTTCAGCTTTGGCTGACATGAAGAATTATGAACAAAAATGTATTATATACTATTTATTTTGGAATACCTGTAGTGTTAAATCAGACAGGTCTGTGCTTATATTTGCTGATATTGTTGAAGTAGCTTTATTATTTTGCTAGCATTTTTTAAAATAATTATCTTAGCAGTATTTATTTTTTGTTTAAATTGCCATCCACAGAAATTTTTTCCCAAACATTTAATGCCTGTCTGGTTTTACTCCCTATATTGATTCTCCAGTTGAGTCCTTATAAGAATTGAACTTGTTCTTTCCAAAACTGTTGGAACTGCCGTTTGGAGTGCTGTGTTGTCAGAGGAAGGCTGCTTGTAGTTATTTTTACTTTAGTTTGCAGATAGGAAATATGCAATTTGCCAGAAAACATTTTACACCATATTCCTACTGAAAGAGTAGCTAATTTGTTCCAAACGGTCTCCAGCAAATTATTCAAAAATATGATCTCTCACCTCCCTCTGTCAGTCTGTGCATTTTCTAAAATTCTTCCCAAATATAATAAAGTAAAAAATCATGCTACAAATATAAAAAAAATATTGTCTTGCAGATAAGGAATTAGTTTCAGTAGCTCTGGGCTATGTATTTGTTTTCCTTTGGCTGTGGATGCAGGGAAAGACCTGTTCAGCTCAGAGCCCATCAAAATCTGTATTAGATCGGTATATAATATCAACAATGTTGTCCCCTCACTCATGTTAGATCTTGTTCAAGCAAGGCTCAGCTGTTTCCACTGTGCACCTTAAAAGGGTTGCAGTTCTAGAGATTTATCAGGTGCATAAATTACCAACTGTCAAATGGTGGTGGCAGCAGCAACAGAAAATCCCAAGTAAAGAGAGTGAATCAGTGATTATATGTTGTAGCTTCTGTGACTTGTAGAGGCCAAACTATTTGCTAATAAGCATTAGTTGCATTGATCAATCCTCAGATAGGATCCCCAACACCTTATGCTTGCTTTACAGTAACTTTCTTTTCCACAGCTGGGGGAGTTGTGAACTACATTACAACAGCTTTGTGACATGTGGTATCACCGTGCTCTCTATGTCCTGGGAAGTGACACAGATGATGTGTAACAGATGCTACTGGAGAAACGTTGCTAAACTGTACTGGGGAAGCTCTGTGGAGTGGGAGGGACAGATGCACACGGACACAGTAATTTTAAGATAAATTATTTCTTATTTTGCTGTTCGAATTATGAACAGGATGCTACCTAGAAAATAAACAGTCATTTCTGCCTGGAGAAACCAATTTCACTCCTCACAACATCAAATTTAAGTAGTATAACCAATTAATATAGACCCTTTAATAATTAGTTTATTGTGCTGATGCACTTGATTGTCAAAATCATTGATTTGTTCTTTCAAATAAAACTCTGGTGTCAGAGTGATGATTCAAAATGACTCTTTGTCCTGTAAACCACAGGGATTTAGATCATGTTTATAGGTATACCATTATCTAGACAAAATCATTGATCCTACGATTTGCCTCTGCAATTCTTTACAAACATTTGCTACACAAACATGAAATCATAAAATTATTCTTGGATCACTTACAACACGACAAAGTGATTGGTATTGGTGTACATAAAAGGATAGAAGGATAACATGAAACACATTTTCTCTGTGCTGCAGACACCAAGCATCCCTTGCTTGTCTGTAACAGTCATGGCTACGTTAGTGGAGGTCTCTGTTTGCAGCCTAAAGGACTGAAATTCAGTTATTACAAGAAATTCTGTATGGCCTGAGCTAGTGGACTGATAATTCATTGTTGTATTGCATAGTGTTGCATCTGCTTTCCTATTGGCTAGTTCAGCAGTCGTTGTGCTAACAATTTGTTGAAAGTTTTGGGGGAGGCTTTTGGTATTTTTATTTTTTCTTGCTTCCACATATTTTATTATCTCAGTATGACTTTGCATTATGGCATACACAACTGCGATTCAAAGTGTTCAGCAAACACACACAAAAGTGTTGCTGTTCCAGGCAAAGAGAGACACTTCTGTAGCTGCTGTGCTGAATCAGAGAACATAAAAACAAAAGGGTGTATGTGCTGAATCAGGTGGAAGTTTCCTCTAGCCTGGTGTTCTACCTCTGATACCAGATGTCCAGGTAAAGCATAACAGAGCAACCATGTTGTGATACTTCTCCAGATTAATCACCCAGCTTTCCAGTCTCTTGAGCTCCAATTTTTTTTAATTATTATTTTATTTTATTATTATTTAATAAACTCCAGTGGATATTTCCTCCTGGAAATTCTGTGTCCCTTTTAAATGTCTGTAAGTTTTTGATATTCACAAGAATCCATACACCTGAGCTACACGTGGTGCAAAGAAATATCTCTTTTCATCTGTTTTTAATACAGCATTTGCTAGTTTAATTTGATTTCTCTGCTTTGTGACTCAAGTTTCATTTAACATAAGAGCCTTCAATTATACTTTTTCTTCCACTGAAGAAAATAACTTTATTTGAATGTAGAAATATAGAAAATTTCTTCCCATATTTCAGATGTTAGTTCCAGAATGTGTGGAGAAATCAAACAAATACATTCTGGCATACTGAGTTTGGTCAGTTTGACTATTCTTCTCTTTCATAAAGATAGAATGCCCTTTAAGACTTTTTTCCTTGCTTACATTCTGGGAAATCCTTTGTAGAAATATCAGTGAGTGACAGTCAGGTATTTAAATGATGTATGCTTTTTACTTTCTGAACCTCATCTCATTATTCAGAGGAGTAAATTAGAGAAAAAGAACCATTTCACTTTATCCATCTCAGCTGACATAAACTGTGTGGTGAGGCAATTTTTGGGACTGGGCAACTGGTATAACTAGTCATATATACATAGCCACTGAATCTTATAAAATTGTAGAAGGTAATTTTCTTTTCTTTAGTAAGTTATTATTCTTTGTTAAAATGTCTGGACCATTTTAAATTACATGAAATAGCCTAATTTCACTTGCTTTGTACTCAGGCATTTATATTGGTGAAAATTACTATATTGATGTTTGTTTTCTACAAGCAAATTTTTCTGTCATTTTCCCATGTTCCTTATGTATGTGAAAGTACTGCAATGTTGAAAACTTTACTTGTTTGCAGGTATCGAATGTTAACATATAAATATCAAGCATTGCATATTTGTTAATGAAGGCATCCACATGAAAAACAGGTTTTACTTCTATCCAAAGATTAATAAAAGAGATAATAACATCTTCTTCACTAGATTCTACATCTTTATTATTTCAAAATTTCTCAAAAAACATAGCATTTTAATATTGTAATGATGTAGAGAGTGACAGTTCTGTACAGGAAGACTTTTTAGATTTAGTTGCATAAGCACAGCAAGCTTCTAGCCAAAGTTTTCAGAAATTGCATATAAATACAGATACAAAAGTGGATATATCTTGATTAAGACATTGCATAGAAAAATGAATAAAATCATCGTTAACATGTTAACTGTCATGGGAATTCCCAAAATTCAAGTAGTTCCAAGAGATGGCCAGGAACTTGTTCAGGCATGCTGCAACTTCCCTTGGATAGTTTTGTCTTTAAAAAGTCAGGCCCTAAATTACCCACTTGGGAACAGATTCCGAAAACATGTGGATTCTTCAGCATTATGCACTGTGACCCAGAGAACTTAGACTTTATTAGTCTCCTAATTCACAGGATTTTTTTTAGAGACACAGGAGATACTAAAGCAAGGTTTGAATTTTACACAAGTTCCCTAGGTCTCCAGGGTTCTGGGCAGATGAGATGCACCCGCGGGTGCTGAGGGAGCTGGCTGAAGTCATTGCTAGACCGCTCTCCATCATTTTTGCCAAGTCTTGGGAAACGGGAGAGGTGCCCGAGGATTGGAGGAAAGCAAATGTCACTCCAGTCTTCAAAAAGGGCAAGAAGGAGGACCCGGGTAATTATAGACCTGTCAGCCTCACCTCTGGCCCTGGGAAAGTAATGGAATGGCTTATCCTTGGTGCCATCTCAAGGCATATCAAGGATGAGAGGGTTATTAGGGGCAGTCAGCATGGTTTTACTAATGGTAAGTCATGCTTGACCAACCTCATAGCCTTTTATGAGAATGTAACAAGGTGGATGGATGATGGCAGAGCGGTGGATGTGGTCTACCTTGACTTCAGCAAAGCCTTTGACACAGTCTCCCATAGCATCCTAGTTGCTAAGTTGAGGAGGTGTGGTCTGGACAATAGAGTAGTGAGGTGGGTTGCAAACTGGCTTAAGAAGAGAAGCCAGAGAGTGGTAGTCAATGGTGCGGAGTCTAGTTGGAGGCCAGTATCTAAGTGGAGTGCCTCAGGGGTCAGTACTGGGGCCAATATTATTCAATATATTCATTAGCAATTTAGACGAGGGAACTGAGTGTACTATCAGCAAGTTTGCTGATGACACGAAGCTGGGAGGAGTGGCTGACACGCCAGAAGGCTGTGCTGCCATCCAGCGGGACCTGGACAGGCTGGAGAGTTGGGTGGGGAATAACCTGATGAAATTTAACAAAGGAAAGTGTAGAGTCCTGCATCTGGGCAGGAACAACCCCAGGTTCCAGTATAGGCTGGGGAATGACCTATTAGAAAGCAGTGTAGGGGAAAGGGACCTGGGGATTCTGGTGGACAACAGGATGACCATGAGCCAGCACTGTGCCCTTGTGGCCAGGAAGGCCAATGGCATCCTGGGGTGTATTACAAGGAGGGTGGTTAGCAGATCGAGAGAGGTTCTCCTTCCCCTCTACTCCGCCCTGGTGAGACCACATCTGGAATATTGTGTCCAGTTCTGGGCCCCTCAGTTCAAGAAGGACAGGGAACTGCTGGAGAGAGTCCAGCGTAGGGCAACAAAGATGATTAAGGGAGTGGAGCATCTTCCTTATGAAGAAAGGCTGAGGGAGCTGGTTCTCTTTAGTTTGGAGAAGAGGAGACTAAGGGGGGACCTTATTAATGTTAATAAATATGTAAAAGGTGAGTGCCATGAAGATGGAGCCAGTCTCTTCTCGGTGGCAAACAATGATAGGACAAGGGGTATCGGAATCAAGCTGGAACACAACAGGTTCCACTTAAATTTGAGAAGAAACTTCTTCTCAGTGAGGGTGACAGAGCACTGGAACAGGCTGCCCAGGGGGGTTGTGGAGTCTCCTTCCCTGGAGACATTCAAGACCCACCTGGACATGTTCCTGTGTGACCTCATCTAGGTGTTCCTGCTCTGGCAGGTGGATTGGACTAGGTGATCTTCTGAGATCCCTTCCAATCCCAAACATACTGTGTGATAAGGAAGAATTTTTTTACAATGAGGCTGGTAAAATATTGGATCAGGTTGCCCAGAGAGGTGGTAGATGCCCCATCCCTGGAAACATTCAAGGTCAGGCTGGACGGGGCTCTGAACAGCCTAATCTAGTTGAAGATGTCCCTGCTCATTGCAGGGGGGTTGGACTAGATGAGCTTTGAAAGTGCCTTCCAACCTAAACTATTCTATGATTCTGTATGTAAAATAAGTAAGTTTCAAGCTTCCTCTTTAGGGTTTTCTTGGTGCATTTCTGCTCTCTACTTGGAGGCACTGTCATCACTAGCCATGATGTTTTAAAAATCTCTTTTAAAGATATGCATTTAAAATGTATTTGAAGTAATATTTTGAAATGTGGAAATTGTCCATCTTGGTTTATAGTTATGAAATGAAAAGAAATTCTGAATGTCAAGAGTCTCTGAAATTTCAATATTCAACTAAGTCTATGGGTAAAAGTCTACCTGGGTTCTCCTTGCCCAAGTACTTTTTAATGGAAAAATAATGAAAATTAAAATACTATTCCTTGTCAAAAATCAGCTTAAAACTAAATGAAATCAGATTGTATCTTTGTAAGCTAAAAAAAATTCTTAGAAAATTATGTGACTGTTGCAAGTTTATGCCTTATAATCAAAAGCAGTTCAGTCAAAATCAAATTTAAATGAATGGAAATGTTTCTTATTACAGAAGCATACATTTCAAACAACTTCTGCTTCACCTAGTAGCAAACTGAGAGTAAAAAATTGTATGTCTTTAAAATAATGTTAATCAAATTGGAAATATAAAAATTATTAAGAAAATACATGAGTATTGCATTGTCTCAGTCTTAGAAATAAGTTGGAAAATGAGAGTTTGGGAAAGTAAAATGTGGGTTAAGAATTGATTTATTCTCTGGCAATTAAGATAATTTCTATGCAGAAATGTCTTACGTAATAAGGTAGAGGATGTGTTCTTTCAACATTTTCTACTGTAATTATTTACAACGTAATTTTCTGTACAAATTAATTTTTAATAACATTTACTTCATTATAAATATATTCAGCAAAATACTAGACACTTGAAATTCATTTTCGGTTTTTCCATTTGCTCAGCTAAGATCATAATCTTGTCATCAATATTTTTCAGATATTCATAAGTGAATGAGTCAAGGGAATTGTGGAAGTGACTTAAAATTTTATTTTTTAGAAAGTGATTTTACAGTAAGTGTAATTAGTTATCTTTCTCTTTAGACTACTCTGGATCAACTCATGAAAGAAAATCTGTGGTTAGCTCAAGAATATCAAATAATTCAGAACTACTACTTAAACATTAAAGAAGACCTCATCGAACTCTATGGCAAGAAAATCAGGGTGGAAACTGCTGTTAGAGATCATCAGCAGGTAAAGTGCTAGTATTGCTTATTCAATTCATTTATCTCATCATCTTCTTGTCTGTTTCACACTTTTTGTATATTTTTCTTTACTTGCTTGCTGCTATTTCTTTTTATTTTATTTTTAAAGAGCAGTTCATGTAAGGTATTCAAATTCATTATCATATATTCAGTTTTTGCACCTGAAAGGTATTTATTTTTATACATAAATATGTTATGTATATAAATATATTATGTAATAATTAAAATGCACCTTACCTTCTTCATAAACACTTTTTTTTCTGGAAATTGTGCATTTTATGACAGCTACAATCAGATTCTGTAAGCCTTTAGTTTAGAAAAAACTCAAATGAAATAAAAGGTAAAATATAGTTTGAAGAACTTCCATGATGGCAGTATAATGGCCAGGTGTAATGTTTTATTGACTAATTATTTACATTTAAAAGGATAGAGGTTTTGATTTTGTTTTTGTTTTTTTAATACAACAATGAAACCTATGGAACCTGAGTCAAGTGATGCTGTAAAACTTTGTTTTGGAAATATAATGTAATTCTTTGTATTTATATATAGCTTTCAAAATAGAAGCCTATCAATACCATCAATTAAGAGATACTCTTCAGACATGTTAGTCAGGTTATTCCTTGCTGACCTCACCTGCCTATGTTTCTGAAAATGAATATGCATTTAAGTCATCATGCTCACTGATCTTAAGATCATATTGACATATTCAGGTAAGAATCTATTAACTCAGGTCATTTATGCAGAAAGCAGGTCCTGATATATATATATTTTTTAGTCCATTTTGTAAAAGTACAGTGTCAAAGTGTGAAATTCAGATTATTTGTCAATACTTTACTCTTATCAATCCGTTTTATGTCTTATACCCATATCTTCATCCATTGCTCATTTCCTAATATACTACCTCAGTTAATCTCTTATTTTAAAATTCAGTGTATTCAGTTTGTTCCGGACAAATATAAATAAGAAAATCCTTTCCAAAATATTCTTGTTAACTACGTAGCCCTTCTACATTTCAAGAATAAAACTGGGTTTAAGTCATATATTCTTAGGGATAGCCAGATCTGGAGAACAAGTTGGAGATTTAAAACATAAAAAGCAGAAGAAATCAGTGCCTATCTTTCCTTACCAAGTGAGTGTAAATTTTTTTCTGTCGATATAATAGCAGAGACAATGCTATCAGTATGAAAATGATTTCTTAAAAGGACTGGATTCTAGAAGGAATGTAAAGTCTTTTTTTTTCTGAATGCAGAATCAGGGAATACTCTCTTCAAGTCTCTCTCCAGAAAAATTTATCGATGTTATGTTATCGTCTGGAGCTTTTGCTTGGTTGGATATGAGAATATGTGTCTTCTACATTCTCAGAATATAATAGTTCTTGGTAGTATTTGATTTCCCACTCAACAGTATACCTCTTCTGGACATAGTATGGATGATATTATCATGCATCTCGATGTAGTCTGGAAGCAAAGAAAATTGCAAATGAGTTGGCATATATTATTGCTTTTTTCATTCTCAATTTGAATACAATAAAATAAACAGAGTAAAATACAGCAAAATAGCAATGCATTACCAACAGGATTTGGTTTCATTAGCGGTGCTATATAATAATTTGTTTGGCTTTTTAAAATCTTGTTTATGAAGTAAATGGTTATGAGTATATCGCATTACAATACATATACCTAGCTTGTGTTAGGAATTAGTGATGACAATGTTTAGAATTTCTGACAGTCCTCTGTGCCATTCAGCAGTGGTACGTGTATGAAGATGAGAAATTCTCTTCACAATATTAATATAAGGATTACAGAGACAACCAATCCAATTTGCTTTTTGATAATTCTTCACTTTGTTAAACAAATAACTAGTTCAACTATTAAGACAAAATATTTCTACCATTATCACATAAATAAAGTAATTAGAAATTATGACAAAAGGAGAAAATGTTGATTACATACAGCTCCTACAAAAAGAAGCTGTATTTTCTTCTTAGGGTTTTGCTAATAAGCAAATTACAACTGCAACAGAAAATCAATTCTGGAGGAGTGTCAAAGTAATGATTTTTTGTGTGCTATATATATGCATTACAGTGACATGAACATTCAAAAGAATGTTCATCCTTTCCTAAATCCTGAGAACAGTCTTCCCTATATGTATAATTAAAATCGGAAGACAATTTTTACAAATACTAATGTAAAAGGCAAATTGCTATTTTTATTTTATTTCTGTATAATTTTAACTGGATATAGTAACTGCCCTGACTAATTAAGTAGGTTTGCCTTGAGCTCCTAAGTAGCTGCTTTGCTGAACTCCAGAAAAGGCTCCATCTCGACAACGAGTGAAATAGTGCTTGGGTATGATGAAGTGCTTTGTCATGACTGTGTAAGCTTGTTTGCACTGAGGAAGGTGCACTTATCGAGTGGAGGGGATATACATTGCTGGATAGAGGGTCCATGCCCATAAAAAGCATAATACCTTATTCCATGTGTGGAATATAAAGGCATGCTCTTGGGAGGATATGAATGTTTTCTTCCTATTTCTCTACAGAGAAGGTGGATGAGAGTTTCTTCTCCCACTGACATTTTCTCAATGTTGGTAACTTTTCTTATCTGTATTTAAGGAGAGCCCAGCACGCTATAGCAGATAGTAGCCCGGTGGAAAACACACATGCATCCTTGCTTTTATAAATTCCTGGGATTAATGCAAAGTTACTCTATAGCATTGGTAGAATGATGCTTTTGTGTCTGTAATTCTGCTTCTGCTTTTGTCTTCTAAACTCTGTCCCATTATTTATTATAAATTCTTCATTCTAACCAATCTCATGAGATTTTATGGTTTTGTTAAGTTTCTGAAATCAAAAAGACAGGTGAGGATCTCAGCTTTAACTAAGAAGAGCTGAAGTTTCTAGAGTTCTTTTTTATGTAAGAAGTTTCAAGAAGTGATTTCAGGATCACTCTCAAGGATCAAAATCCAGAGACTTAAAAAAAGTCCCAGGAGACTCTGTGGAGAAGAGTGAGAATTATCCTGAAGAACAGAGAGGAAAAGGGCAGAAGCAGGGAGGATGGGGTGGTGTATTATGGACATGAGAAAGAAGCTTTGTAGAAGAAAGGAGAAATATGTGTAGGGAAGAGGGAATGAAGTATTATAAGATGTACAGGGAAGGCAAAAACTTAATAAATTAAAAAGTGACAGATATGTGTTCTCAGAATTGTCTCAGATTGTCGATAGTGTCCTACTGAAGAGAAGAGCTTAGATGAAGTGATCTGAGTAGAGTATAAAGTTTCAGTGAAGTAGAAAGGAATACATATGACAAATGCAAGGAGTGATGATTCACTGTTTTCATGTAAAATTTTCAAAAACAGAAAAGCTACAGTAAGTTTTTATTACTTTTATAGTGCCCATGTTACATAAAAAGTCTAATTTCTTTGTTTCTGGTATAAATCAGAAGACCTTGGTTCTTAAAGACAAGCATTTCAGAAATGCATTGTGGACATATATAGGCCCAGCGTAACACATGTGAGAAACCTTTTTTGGCTCCATTCCTATTTGCAGCACTGAGGTTCAGTTTTTCAGTATTACTTTTCTCTGCATGAATGTTTGGAGCCACCAGGTTTTGTGCTATCAAAAACAAGCAAATTAAGCTCAAAGGGTGATTTTCACCCTGGTGTGTCTGAAAACTAAGCTCCTAAATGCAGGTATTTCAAAAATTCTGAGCTACCATTATGTTTCTTTGACTTAATTTTTATATCACATTCAAGCATTTGATTGTTTCTAAACCATATTCTTATTCTGTGCCAAAGACTTTAGAATCTGCTAATGTTAATTTATAATCCTGTCTCTTGACGGTATTTTGTAGAGATTTCTGATGACTGTAAAGATGTCATAGTTATATGACTTTGAGATATCGTTTTGCTTACATAATTAGTTTTATATATTTTTAAGTATTTTATTTTTGGATAGTTGCTGGCCAGAACATAAATACATAATATTTACTTTCACTAACAACAAAAAATATATTTCTGTCTGCAAAGATTCTTTATTACATATGTAATCAGTACCATGAAGCATCTATATTTATCCTAATGTTTAATTTGATCAAATACCAAAGTGATCAAATATCACTCTGGGCAAGAAAAATATTCCTCTATAGTTCTTTATCTTGAGATTCTCTTATTCTCTCTCTTTTTTTTTTTTTTTTTTTTTTTTTGAATAGTTTACTCTCCTTGAGAAAAACACTTCCCTCTGCAAATACATTCTTTAATTTTTTTTGCTTATATATATCTTCAAATGATCAATGACATGTCTGTCATGTTGGGTATGTTAGCTTCATCATAACATGAATGACACATTTCCATCTTTTCTAGATGACATTGGAATTAATTGTGGTGGATCTAGACTTTAAATACATTCTATCTAGTACTTAATATTTTCCCTAAACATTTGCCTTTGAAGGTAGGTTTTGTTGTTTGGTTGTTTTTTTTTTTTAATAATGTTGATAGATTATCAGTTTATACGTATGTATTTTGGTGTGGCAAAATTTTGTGTGTGAAAGATTTGTAGGTTGGTCTCTATGTGGTAGACCTACAGGAAAAACATCTTGCCTAGTACAGCTTCTGCCCTGCAAATACATAACACGAGTTTCTTCTGGAAATCTCTATGGGCTAGTATATTAGCACCAGGAATGTGATCATGCTTTAGAAAAAAATCTAATTATTTACTATATATTTATTTTTTTTGTACTGAACAATCTTATAATATCTATTCCATGAGCAAAATTTGATACCTGTGATGTATTATACTAACAGATGCTGGCATTTGTTCTCATCATGAAATTAAAGTTGATTCCTGAATATAGAGGTATGTGATGTGATTATATCTTCAGAACCTATTATTTATTTGAATCTGTCCTTAACACTGCAACTAGAACAGTCTTACAAAACTTTGATGATTGTTTTTGTAGACATAACTTTTATTTAAAAATAGTCTCCATGCAAACTATAATTGCTTTGAAATGGAAATAAATATTCATTCTCATATTCACAATCTGCTATCTTCAGGTGCCCACATTATAGTAAGAGTTGTGGGGGGGAGGATCTATTGATTTCTTTTTTTTAACTTTTTGGATAACTGACATATTATTGCAGTAAAACATATGTAGGGTCAATTCATGCTGAATAGTTATTAGAAACCATGATAACAAAAGTCATTACACTGCAGTTCAGTTTTGACAGTAAAATTTCTGCAACATTATCACAAATCCTCATGCATTAGTGCAATGATCCTTACTATAGTTTCATATTAGAATCAAAAGACTGCTGTAGCATACTTGATAGAAAAAGTCATGCAAGTCAAGTGAAGTTCTTTTATGCTTTTATGGATAACATATTTTCATGTCTTTCTCATTCATGTATCTGACTCTGAGCTTTCCTGCCTTTAGTGTATTACTCATCTGGGATATAATTGTTTTAAAAACAGTGTCCCTGATGTTTAGAAAGACCAAATAAAATATAAAGTAACACTGACAAGGGGCATGTGTCAGTTTAGGCAATTAATTCCTTCTGATTTTATAGTTCTCATTTATTGACCTAGCTGAAAAAAAAAGATCTATTCTCACATAAACAAAAAATAATTTGTTTCTCTAAACTGTGGTTTTTGCTTAGTCAGTTCACTTATCTGGAGATCTTGGATTGCTTCCTGTCTTCACAAGACTAATAGTGAAAGCAAAGATAAGAATATGACAAAAAATGACTCCTCATCCCCATTTCCTTGCAAATCCTAAATGAAAAATAAAACTGCCAAGGATTCAGTGTGACAGAAATGAAAATTGCCATATAAGAAATATAAGAAATTTTATTTGTTATTAAATTAAATTTTAACCGGATTTCAGAGCTGTTTTGATTAGGAATAGAAATGGGTAATGGAGCCAACATTTGTTTTTGCTGGTAGACCAAGACTAGACAGTAGCTAGTAAGCAAAAATGTGTCATTTACTGTATTTTCAGCTGATGTTCTTTCTACCTTTAGACTTTTGAAACTATGGTAGGTTGACGGAATAGCGAGTGTCATATGAAAACATGAGGAAAAAATGTATCTTCATTAAGCTTTTTATTATGCAAATTTACTAAACTTTCTTTGAGCTAATTATACTTAAACAATGTAAACATCAAGTTAATGTTATAATTAAATTTGAATCAATAACTCAATAAGTTCAAACAACTCGATCTGAAAATTAATACAACAGGCAACAAGAAGCCAAATCAAATTATTAGTTTGATAGCAAAAGGAAGTTATTGAGATAATTTATAGAGAAGTCAGTCTCCTTTCCATATGCCATGTCAGTGACTAATCAAGTTACAGTTTTGCTTCATAGGATGGAGGCAGCCACAGAACACAATGATGTCTGTAGGACTTCAGGGTTAGTAAAATCCTACTGTCACCCAAAAGAAGGGGTCCCATTAGAGGAAGTGAAATATCTTTTTGGTTTTTGTCTGCGGGTTTTTTGTTCGTGGCCTCTGTGTGATTGGTTTCTTTGTTTGGTTGGTTTGGTTTTGTTTTTTTCTAAAAGAAATCTAGAAATTTGATAACTCATGTAGGCATTTATTTTTAAAATTGATTGTTATCTAATACCTGGAGAGAAAAGACGAAGAAAAACTGTATTTTTTCTCTTGCATATTCTTAGATGTTTTCAGGATACTTTTCAGGATACTGGCTGCCTTAGTGCCACCTGTGGTATCAGGACAAACAAGATGGATCAGAATATTCCAAGTAGCTGTAATGGCTCAGATTTCTTACAGCAGACAACCTCTAAATAAGGGGTCATGGATGGCAATGCCATTATGCACAGACCTTGATTTCACAAAGCCAGCAAGTTTGACAGTAGATAAAATATTCCTCTATAAACAGGAGTTGATGCTAAGGAGGTTGTCATGTCAACTTTTCAGTTTAAAGGTATCAGGCAATAAACAAAAATTATCTTTTATAAAACATCAAATAATTTAATCAGTAGAGGGCTTTTTCATGTGTTTGATTGCTGCCTGTAAATAGCTTCACTTAGAGACAAAAGATCAAATAAACTTGTGTGAGCTCAGTTCTTCCACTAGCAGCTTCTTACCTTAAAGCATAAGCTTCTTTTTCATCATTTCCTAATAGATCCTACCTTTAATTAACAATTTGCCCTACTCCCCCTCCTAATCTGTGTGCTTCTTCCAGACAACAGGGTGAACAGAATGGGAAAATGGGGGTAGCACCTCCCTTTTACTAACTGAAGTAGAAAGAAATGGACATAGTTAGCACTTCTACTAGACATTTCCTTCCAACACATACATAAACATTAATGTCCCTGTACCCACAAACTGCAGGAAAGTCCTGGTCTAAAACTGACCTGTCCTTAGTCAACGGGTGGGTGAGATCTTCTCTCTTGTTTCATGTATCCATGAAAATATCGCTTAACTGGGAGACTTAGCTTTGAGGAAGTTTTGCAACACACTTGCCTTAGGAAGCAAACCTTGCTCTGATCCCAGTGTCAGAATTATTACTGAGTCATAAATATATTTAATCAAAAAAAGGCAGAATCAAGAGGCAGAATAGCTTCCATTTTTTAATTCAACTTCCTCCTTTTTTGTTTAAAGTTTTTAGTTTTTCTTTCTTTTTTTTTTTTTTTTCCTTTTCTTATTTACACATAAAGTAGCCAGGTTGAAAAGTTGCACAGGAGTAAACAACTTCCTAAGGAAAAGTTCAAAAGATACCCATATCTTATTTTATCTCCTTTATGTGTTCATTTTTAACCACATGGATTAATAGTTTGAAATTTACATTCTTATTAGCTACATAAATTCATGTTCGTTCACATTTACTCCAAATTTACATTAAGAGCATCATTAAGGTCACAGTGTTATAGCTTAATCTTGGAAATACTTATAAAAATATTTGGTGTCAAAATAGCTTGACTTAGTATTTAATAACTGACCAAAAAACTTGCAGCAAACAACAAACAGAATGCTCTAAATTAATAAAAAATAATACTTTTGCTTTTCTTTTAGTTCATAGACAAAATTATTAGAGTCTTTCAAGATTATAAAGCACACCTACACTGTAACTTATCCCAAATGCCTTACCAGGGGTACTTATGTTAAAGTCTTATTAGGCCTACATTTTCAATGCTTGTATGCTTGAAAAATGAAAAAATTCTTAAGGGTTTAACATATAAGATTAATGCGCCTTGTTATGCAAACTGTTATTCTAGAAACTGCTAGAAATTTTGTATTGTGCCTTCTTAAGCCTTTTTGCTCAGAAAGGATTAAAATAGTATAAGTCAGTTGGAATAGTCTCACATAGAATTAGCTGGAAAAAGTCTGGCAAATTCCAAGTTTTTAGTGTCACTTTTTTTTAATTGCCTTTTAATTTGGAATGGCAAAAAAAATGCTAAAAATGTGCTAGGTAGCTCCAGTCCTACTACCCACTATATATTTTACAGTAATTACCTGATTCATTTACTAGAGAATTTGTATAAGAAGGAATTTATATGGAGAATGAAATTCTATGCAAGCAACCATCTCAAGGAAACTATTATAGTTGTCAGCAATCTTTTTTTTATTCAAGTTTGTCCATGTAGATAATAATCCATCTTGTGAGAAAAACACATAGAATTGCCATCTCATGTGTTGAATGCTGTGAAAAGAGACAGCATTATGGCTACCAGATATGTTAATGAATAATCTTAAAATTAACTTATAGAAGTGAGAGATGACTTAAGTAAAAATTTGGAGTGAGGAAACAGAACTACTTTATCCTTTGAATCACAATGTGGAAATAAACTGTTGCACAATATGAATTACATTAGCTTTCCAAATCAGTCATTTTCACAAAGACACAGAAAACAGCCTAATACAGGTTTGGTTAAAGGCCTCGTTTGCATTATGGCAAGGATCAAGATCTTATGGAAAGACCTGTCTCACACAAAGAGTAACTACACAGATTATACTTTTGCTATATGTCATACCTTAACCTGTTCTGGCATTCAGTGCTCCACTTCCGAGTGATACACGTTCCTTGTGTATCACAACCATGGCCTGTTTTGGAGATAATATTACCCCCATTGTCCATTGCCAATGCAGAACCAGTCCAAGCCTTTGTTAGAGAGATTATGCCAAAGTATCAAACTACCGATGTCTCCCAAGAACAGTAAAGGCTTGAGGCGGAAGACAGCATGAGTCCATAGAGGAAAAATATAAAATTATCAGTATTGCTGATATTGATTCCTGACAATAAATTCATGGTGGGAATGAGGGGACCTGTTATGCTGTTCTGATTCCTCTACTATCTCTTGATGACAGTGTATCAAATTACTCTTCAGTTTTAGCAGGCTTTGTCACTGGCAATTATTTGCCATGCTAGGAATTTTGTTTCTACTTCCTTGGGAGATTTAAAAATAGTATCTAATGATGCTATGTCTGAGGTTAAAATATCTGGACTGCAACATTAGTGAGTCACCTGCACTATTACATTACATCAACTGTAATGATTTCCAAGTAAACTGTGGAAGAGGGTGGAATAACAGATTATGCTAGAAAAGATTCAGGCAGTCTTTTGGAATCTAGCTGTACCATCAGCAGGTGTAGGAGACCCATGCCAGTCAATTTTTAGTTAGAAACAAATACCAATCATTCTTCAAATTTGTTTCAGGCTAATCTAAAAATAAGATTTTCAGAACTGGGCACAAAGGAAAAAGAAATGTTGTAGGCTGGAGAAAAATAAAGTTTCATTTCTGAAAATTATCAGTTTGTTTGGATTAAAAACAAAAGACATTTGGAAACCAAAGGGTAGATCTAGAGAAGTCATTGGATATTTTTCAGCAATGGAAGATGGAGTACTTCCCCACTTAAATGCCAGTAATTCAGGTGCTCGATATCCTTCTAGGTTCAAGTATTCTGTTAATGTGATTGGAAATAGAATTCCCTCCTTTCCCAAGAACACCTGCCTGAATGACCAGGTTACAAATTATCCGTGGCTAAGTCTGTCTCAGTTTCTCACTGTATTGTCACACACTGTGAATAATTAGTTTTGAAGGAGACAAAAAGGATGAAATAGTCGTTAAGGTGTTCATCTAACAGCAGAAACCTTGCTCTGAAAGAAACTTTGAGTAAATTATACTAAAAGAAGTAGTTTCATCAGTGATGCTGAAGGAAGCACTGCCAGAATCTGAGCATGCTACTGAAAGGGATGACATCTTCTTTCAAATCTCTGCTGAGATTTGAGAGTGAGAATATGAATTTGAAGTGGTAACACCTACTTGAGGTCAGAAAGGCCTCAGGGAGTCTGCAGAATTTCATCACAATAAGTGGCCCACTGAAAATACTCCAAACTGTAGATATTTGTCGCCATTCATGGGGCCATTCGGAGCATGGTTCCATGAAAACTTCAGCAAACACTAACCTGGCAAACCAGGTTTACCAGCAGCCACATTTAACCATAAATTATGGCTTTGCCATATCACTTACCTGCATGTCCCCTGAGCAAGACAGGTGAGGGATTCACTGTTGGGCATTGGGGGGGACGCTGGAACCATTGCCACTCTGGCTAATACATACACATACTGCTGTGGAGCTGAAACTTCACATTCTTTCATAGATCTTTTTAAAAAAGCACTTGTATAGCCTTTAGCATAGAGCAGTGTTGGTAAAAATTTTCAATCTGAACTACTAAGTACACTCAAAAAGTATAATTCCATCAATTCTGAAAGAAGACGCAAAGATCTCTTTGTGTGTCTTGGTTATAAATGTAATGTGGGATTAAAACATATGTCAATCTGTCCTAAAACGAATAATCTTAGTTCTGAGTCTGAGTACTCCCTGAAGAATTTTGGGGTTGTATTAAGATAAACGTTTTATTAGAAATTAAACCAAGGGAGTATAAGGCAAACCACTTTTCCATGCTTGAGTGAAGAAATTATGTCTAGTGCCCTGATCAAAGAGGTCTGTAAGATAGAAGTGTGATGTGTTCTTGATGCGAGACAAAGACAGAAATGAAACAATGACCTAGGCTGGAAATTCACTTCTCTGGGGAGTAGCTGTAGCACGTTGATTCACGCTCTCAGGTATGAAACCCTGCAAATCACTAGAGATAAATCCAGGTTTTGAGATCCAATGGAATAAATGTGTCATATAAAAATTTTTAGGTTATCTAGCCTTAAAAAAAAAAAAAAAACAATTAGTCGCAGTTTCTGAAAAAAGAGTATTTGCTGAATTGAAGAGTGAATGACAGAGTGTAAAAAAGAGGGTGGAAATGAGGAATTATAGAATGAAAAAGCACCAGAACTCTTCTAATTTTCACATATAAACAGTGTCGATGCAGCTTAACTATCCATTTTCCAGTAACCCAATGTAATTTTATTAGTCCTAATATGTTTTACCACTAAATCTAGCCATTCTTGACATTGATTTCAGTGCAATTTGTGTAATAGGTCAAGTAAAGTGGTGCTTATTGACTGCGGATTGTATACGTTTTTCCACCTGAAGTGTTATTGTTAATTGACATGCTCTTTCATTTTCCTGAGATAATTTTCACTCTGTTTGAATAACTGCCTGAAATTCCCCCTCTGTAAGCTAGGTCTCTTTCATGGCAAATATCAAATATAGTTTTGTAAATCAGACAAATTGCAGACACTAATTCATTCCTTCAACAACAGAACATTAAAATAATCAGATTCAAGCTAGTTTGTCAAACATAATTTACCTTTAGTGAATATATGCTGTCTGTCCCTAACTAAATCACCCATTTCTAAATGTCTTGTAATCTTGTCCCATACCATTATTTCTAGTAATATTCTTGCAAAAAGAATTCCGGCTAACACTAATGGCCTGAAATTTTCTGAATAATTACTTTTGTCTTGACATAGTGCAGAATGTTCTACTTCTATTCTTAGGCCATTACAGTTCTTACATTACTAGAGTCTTTATCTCAATTCTCAGAGATTATAGAATTATAAGGCAGGCTATCTAATCACAGACTGTTGCTTTCCTTTATGAAGCTTTTTTTCTTGTATTTCAGAAGTTGCTTTCAGAAAATATTTTTGTAATTTTAGGAATGGTGATATGGTGGTACTTACCTTTCTGACACTGGGGATGCATGCCTGACTTCCTTCAGCCAACGAAAGAAAATTGGCTGAAATAACACATCAGAAAGAAACCCAAACATCATTTTAAAGAATAGCAATCTGATTTCTGCATTGGTGAACTAGCAGATAATACAAGAGTTTCCTCTTGTTCGTCTGTTGAGATCCCTCTATCTCCACTTGTTTGCTTTAATTGAGTTCAGATGTGTGATTCTGTTTCTCAAAATGGCTGTACAAAAAACAGCAAGAAAGATGCCAAGAAAAATTTCCCTTCTTGAAATGTTATCTTGGATGTGCATCTTTCTCCATATCTACTGAAATAATGACCACTTTTTGTCACACAAGCAGTCACCTTTCCCAGCACTCCCTAGGGTACCTTATGACTTCTGTGTTCCATCTGCGTACCAGGATCCCAGCAGTACTCTGTTCTGAGTTACTTCTAGGAATAATGTGACACAGCCAGGCATCAAACCTCTTACTGTCTCTCTCATTCTGTGGCCATGAATGTGTTGACTTCATTAAAGCTGCATAACTTGCAAAATGTATCTTTAGACCTATGAGCTCTGTCACTACTCTTGGCAAGGTCTGGAAATGCTTCCAAGAGTCCACTCCACAAGGGAACCACCTTCCTGTGTACTCATCTTTCACACTTTCAGAGGGCACCCAGCACTCTAGAAGAGGTTCCTAAACCAACGAGTAGCGTTGTAAATCTCTCAGCCTTAAATAACTGCAAACACTGCACCATTTCAGTGCAAAATCCAGGTTAGTTGCTTTAGAACAGTGCTGAAAACATTACCATCCTACTGGAAATTCTGTCACCAAGTTTTCATACTACTGCAAGGCATACGTCAAGAATTGTTTAGACATACACTACACTAATAGTTCACTACACCAAGGTCTTAGGCACACCAAATATGTTCTGTAGGCAATCTACATTCCTATTTGTGATTCTTCATCTCCCTCTTCTGCTTTCCTTAGGCCAGCTGAGTACATGACAATAGTGTACAGCATACACAGATACCTCTGTGTGGGCTTCTCTAAATAAGTGGGTTTGCAGAGATGCAGCAGAAAGACCTTTAGGGGATCTAAGGCGGTTGCGATGAAGTGTCAGATAGAAGGAACCCAGTGTGATTTGTTGCACAACCATTGTTGTTAACAGCTAATTTAAAAAAAAGTACTTTGTATATGCAGTACAGTTAACCCCAAAGTCAATGAATTATATAAAATATTGACTCGCCATGCTATTTTGCAGAAAATTATTATTTACAGTGTTAGTGAACTAGTGTCTTTTGTGGATCTAATTCAAACTGCAGTTTTATAGAACAGAGGAAAACTTCCTCATCCTGAGATATAACAAAAACAAATTCACATCCACTCCTTGCAGAAATCTCTTTCATGTTACACAAGCTACTATGCATTTGGAAGATACATTTCTTTGTCACCATATTATAAATGTAAATGATTTATATTATTTTCTTCCTATGTATAACTGAAAACAAAAGTATGTACTATATAATATTATATATACATATATACAAGAATATTATATATATTTATATATATATATATAAGTTTTCTAGGTATTATATTCATTTCAGACAACAAATTCAAGCTAAGCAAAATGCCAAACTTTGTTTACTAATTTTGTACTTATCTTTTCTTTTTATATCCTGTCTTGGTTCTCTAGTTATAACGTAGATGCACCTAAAGTTCGCTAGAAACATTTGCCATTAGCTTCTTCTAAAAAAATTAAATTTGAGGATAATCCTACCTCCAGAGCTTATTCTGTTCCTGGCCATTGACTGTGACAGTGAAAGGCTCATCTGAAAGCAGTGAAGCATCCCATCTAAAAGCATAAAACATATTACATTTCATGAAAAAGCTAATTCAGATTGTTTAATTCTGGTAATATTGCCTCTGTCACCTTCAAAATCAAAATGTTCTTTCCTGTTATTATAAAGAAAACAACCAAATTGCTTAAAAACCCATTTGAATACACAGCTGCCTTATGTTGCATACTAATTTGATTAAAAATGCTTGTGCCTCACCAGCATTTTTTACATAAAACACACTGGTGAATTTAACAAAGAAACATAAATATATTTTAGCAATTTTGATGATAGAGTACACTGTACTGTCCACAATACCCCTGGACTGAACAAAGATCTCAATGTGGTATTAGAAGATGCTAAACTGAATGTCTTGCTGTATTTGTTTGCTCAATGCTTTGGGCACTGTGCCAACCTCATTGCGAATAACTGCATTAGTCAAGTGTATCCAAATTATTACAACACAGCGTCCATCCCAGTTATTGCTGTTGAAGCATTTTCTGAATCTTCACATCACTAGAAACATTTATTTGAGGGGAGAGCTTTGCATAAATTCAGGGCAATTTTAATTTTAGGCAGAAAATCTTAACATCTTTACAAGTTGCTTGTGTAACTAGGTTTTCCTTGAAAGAATAATTAAGAAGTAATTGCATTACTTTTGGTTACCTGTCAGGAACACCTTGCCTAAAATAGGGAGCTGTGGTGGCAATAGAATTAAGAGGAGCCAGACCAGGATTCCCTATATTTCTTTTTCAGCTGATATTGTCAATAGTCATCTCACCTTCTTTTCTCTTCGGTCTACCAGCTTAATGCCTTAATTCTTGATCTAGATGATGATGTTGCAATAAGTCTTTGTGGATTTCTATTTATTGCACTTTTATAAGAGAGATGGCAGAAGGTATGTTTTTGAATATTTTCCCTCCTAGAGGAGAACCTCCTCTTAGTGCAGACATGTCCAAACTTTCTTGCCATAGCAACCCTTGTGCTGAAGTACGTCTGCAAGCTAGAGAACATGAAGCTCCCCACATTCCCACCTTTTCATCTCAGGATAGCTCAGGTCAAGGTGGTCGGATGGGGTCCAAAACAACCAAGCAATATTGACCTCTGCAGCCCTTGCTGGCTCACCTCTTCTCACACCAGGTCTTTTGCATAGCTCTGCAATTTCCAGCTCAGCATAGCCCTGGTCATGAGGTATAGTTCTGGCAGTGGAGATGCGTTTGGGCTGCTCAACAACTATACGTCATTCAAGAGATGCAGTCTGATCATTCGTGTTATATACAGCTGGGCTGGCAAGACAAAGAAGTCTCTCTCCTTCATTTGGGATTGGTGTTTTTCTTTTCTTACACTCAACAGCAGTACTTTTTAAAATTTTCTAGCCTCAGTGAAACCAGATTTCAAAATGCCACTTTAGAGATATGTCCTTAAGCTTTTATTCTCATTGTCCTTAAGCTTTTATTCTGGACAACAGGTGCATCAATGGTCTGTATTTTATGAAGCCCCTTGGCTGGGAGTGAAAATTCCAGCCTCTTGTACCAATGTGTATACCTGAGTTTGTTGTACTTGGTCTAGTGCACTGTATTGTCCAGAAAAGGATATATTACCATGCCATGAAAATCTAAATTATCATCTGCTAAAGTTGGTTAGAAGAAAGAAGTTGCATCAGGTGTGGATACACCTGCAATATGGATAAATGGAGAGGATTTATACAGATATGCAAACCATTTAACTAGAGGCATAAATACCATACCTTGTGATGCTATTGATAGGTATAGATAGGCTTTTAAGACGTGCCATGGCATTTCTGTGCCTGCCTTAAATTATCTCAAATTGAACACTTGTTACAGAGTAAAAGAATGCACAACGACTAAACAACAGAGCAGCGGATGCCTGATAATCTTTTCATGTGTCAAAGCCCTCTGAGCAAGAATGAACATTTCTGGAAGTTTCTTAGATTTTCGTGAGACTTCAGGGTAATAATTAAAGATGGAGCTGCTTTTATCATGAAGAATAGCTAACGGAGCTTCATTTTACACCAGATACTACGGTGATGCCACTGATACATGCATTTTTGAAAACAATTGCGCATTCAACAAGAACTTGGTCTACTTTGATAACTTTCCTTAGCAATCTGAAGTTCTATATGTATGTTTAACTCTTTAAATCCAGTCTGGCTGCTTCCCTGCTGGTTTAATAATAGCAGTTTTTGTATATGGTAATAAATGTCAGAATAACTAAGGCAGCCACATCCTTTTAAGTTCTCTGGAGCACTTAGGATGTGTGCACTCCCCAATGCCAGCGTGTACGTACTGTTTACTCAAATGTAAAGGGAAGGCGGGCAGCAATGACAGCCTTGGTATCAGGGAGCAGATCAGAGACACACAGGCAGAATGAAGAAAACCAGCTTGCTTTCATGTTAACATTTTGACATTCTTTGAGAGGTTTGACATTCCTTTATACCATTTTGAAGGTGCTATACCCACCAGATATTTCAAATTTTTTTTTTTCATTTATAGGGGAGGAACAAAAGCTTAGGATAATAATTTCTCCCTACTGCCATAGGGAGCATCCTTTATCCTTTATCTTCAGTTTCCTTAGCCAATATTTTGTGAACATGTTTTCTTCCCAGAAAGGAAGTGTTGTGAAGAACAACAAAGACCACAAAGAAAGAGATAAGCCCATACGTCCTTGCAAAATTACTTCATCTGCTACACTTCTGACATACCTACACAGAAACACATAGGAACATGAAGGGGAGTTAATTAAAGATACTAAACCAATGTACATAAGATAAAATATGTTCCACTTCCCTTCTTGTTCCGTTTTCTTCTATTTAGATGCAAGGTAATCAAACTATAGCAAACAAGCCATTGAGACAATCTCTATGGTACTTGAAAGATCTTAAACTATCCTGAACCTCTGCATGAAACCCAGATTCCTGCAGCCATAATTTCCTTCCAGAATTAAATGGACAGTTCTAGTTGAGAATTACAGCTAGAATACTGTAATTTTCTGAAGTGTTGCCCGTGATCATTAAAAGTACTGTCAGTCACTGGATAGTGACTGACAATCAGTTCAGTGAAGTCCAGCTGCTGATTTAAGTCCGATATTGGAACATGCAACCTGGGACACTGGGGCAGCTACCCTGCAAGTGTATTTTATTAAATTAACAGTAGTGAATGGTGCATAAAATTGTCACTAAGATAAACTGTATGATTTTATTCTCACATTATTCTGTATGGGGTGCTACCCCAACAGAGTTTCCAGTTCAGTAGTGTGCCTGAAGCCAGGGGTTGTATCAGCAGCGTGTCAAAGGGTGTCTGGCTCTCATTCATACATAATTTACTCTTATTACATGAGATATTTCTATTTTTCTGCACTAACAGTTGTATATTTTCTAATGAAGGTTTAAATCAACTGGGAACTAGGGTATAAATAGAGTTCCAGTATTTTGTGCCAAATATGGATTGTTTGTCTTCCTGTTAGTTATGGATTGTGAGTGTATTATTGCTGAAGGAAAATTTTTGAGGTTTTCTTTTTCTTTCATGTATTTCTTTATCATTTCATATAAATTATAGGAACTTTTCAAGTGTTCAGAATGAATTGTATAATTTAGAAAAAATGCCTGAGATTATTAAGAGAAACATATGAGCCTGCCTAGCCTGCCTAGATCAGCTTTGTGCTTTATTGAACTTCCGAAGGTAACTCCGGCAGTATTTTGGCATTTAGTATTTACTAGCTGGATCTAGATAAGAGCAGAATAACTACATAGATGCAAGATTTCATAATGACATTTTCTTCTACAGATAATTTTCCCTTCAAAGTTTTGAAACGTCTCCAAAATTTGTTAGCTTCACTTGTATCTGTTGTATCTGCAGTCTTCATTGTGTCTGAATACATAGTCATATGTTCCTTGTGAAGTGGTTAGCAAGTGCTAGTTACTTGAAGAACTGAGGACTTTTCAGGTTTCACATACACACTTCAGTCCTTTTTCCATGTCTCTGAGAAAGCTCTAGGTGAAATGGATGTCTTTCTCAGCCTTCTGGGGAAAGGCAGCCAGCTGTAGTTGTATATAATGAGGGAGAGCTTGATGTATGTCCTCCTTGCCACACGTTGCAGCATTCCAAGATCATGCTCCCATAAGCACGTAAACTCTTGTGGTGTTGTGTATATTGGTAAGTACAGAGTTTGACCTGGTTATGTCCCAGACTTTGTGTCTGAGCTTCAAAAAAAATCATAGAATCATTTTGGTTGGAAAAGACCTTTAAGATCATTGAGTCCAACTCTTAACATAACACTGATAAGTCCACCTTCAAACCATGTCCCTAAGAACCTCATCTGTGTGTCTTTTAAACACCTCCAAGGATAGTGACTCAACCACTTGCCTGGGCAGCCTGTTTCAATGCCTGAAACCCCTTTCTTTGAAGAAATATTTTGTAATATCCAATCTAAACCTCCCTGGTGCAACTTGAGGCTGTTTCCTCTTGTCCTATCACAGAATCACAGAGTCACAGAATGTTACGGATTGGAAGGGACCTCAAAAGATCATCTAGTCCAATCCCTCTGCCAGAGCAGGAACACTCAGATGAGGTTACACAGGAATGTGGCCAGGTGGGTTTTGAATGTCTCCAGAGTAGGAGACTCCACAACCCCCCTGGGCCGCCTGTTCCAGTGTTCTGATACCCTTACTGAGAAGAAGTTTCTTCTCAAATTTAAGTGGAAACTCTTGTGTTCCAGTTTGAATCCATTACCCCTTGTCCTACCACTGGTTGTCACCGAGAAGAGCCTGGCTCCATCCTCATGACACTCACCCTTTACATATTTATTAACATTAATAAGGTCACCCCTCAGTCTCCTCCAAGCTAAAGAGCCCCAGCTCCCTCAGCCTTTCCTCATAAGGGAGATGCTCCACTCCCTTAAACATCTTTGTTGCCCTGTGCTGGACTCTCTCAAGCAGTTCCCTGTCCTTCTTGAACTGAGGGGCCCAGAACTGGACACAATATTCCAGATGCGGTCTCACCAGGGCAGAGTAGAGAGGAAGGAGAACCTCTCTGGACCTACTAACCACCCCCCTTCTACTACACCCCAGGATGCCATTGGCCTTCCTGGCCACAAGGGCACAGTGCTGGCTCATGATCATCCTGCTGTCCACCAGGATCCCCAGGTCCCTTTCCCCTATGCTGCTCTCTAACAGGTCATTCCTCAACTTACACTGGAACCTGGGGTTGTTCCTGCCCAGATGCAAGACTCTACACTTGCCCTTGTTATATTTCATTACATTTTTCCCCATCCAACTCTCCAGCCTGTCCAGGTCTCGCTGGATGGCATCACAGCCTTCTGGCGTGTCAGCCACTCCTCCCAGTTTGGTGTCTTCAGCAAACTTGCTGACAGTGCACTCTAGTCCCTCATCCAAATAATTGATGACTATATTGAATAATAATGGCCTTAGTACTGACCCCTGAGGCACTCCACTAAATACAGGCCTCCAACTGGACTCTGCCCCATCCACCACAACTCTCTGGTGTCTTTCCTTCAGTCAGTTCACTGTCCACCTCACTACCTGATCCTCCAGTCCACACTTCCTCAGTTTAGCTGTAAGGATGCTGCGGGAGACTGTGTCAAATGCCTTACTGAAGTCAAGGTAGACCACATCCACCGCTCTGCCATCATCTATCCACCTCGTTATGTCCTCATAAAAGGCAATAAGGTTGGTCGAACATGACTTCCCCTTGGTGAAGCCATGCTAACTGCTCCTAATGACCCTCTTATCCTTGATATGCCTTGAGATGGCACCAAGAATATGTTGTTCCATCACTTTCTCAGGGATGGAAGTGAGGCTGACGGAAACAAAGAAGGCATTCAGTAACTCTGCCTTCTCTGTATCTTCTGTCACCAGGGCACCCACCTCATTCATCACTGGGCCTACATTGCCTCTGGTGTTAGTTTTATCTGCCACATATTTGAAAAAGCTCTTTCTGTTGTCCTTGACCCCTCGTGCCAGCTTTAATTCTAAGGAGGCCTTAGCTTTCCTATTTGCCTCCCTACATCCCCTAACAACTGCCTTATATTCTTCCCAAGTGCCCAGCCCCTCCTTCCATGATCTGTAAACTCTCCTCTTCCACCTGAGCTTACCCAGCAGCTCCCTGTTTAGCCACGCAGGTCTCTTGGCTCCTTCAAGCAGCCTTGCCCATGGGATTTCCCTGAGCAATTGTTTGAAAAGGCCAAAGTTTTCCCTGCTGAAGTCCAGGGTTGCAATTCTGCTTGCTATTCTGTTCCTGCCACACAAGATCCTGAACTCCACCATTTCATGGTCACTGCAACCGAGGCAGCCCTCAACCTTTATTGCTTCAGCCAGACCCTCCCTGTTAGTGAGGATGAGGTCCAGCAGCGCTCCTCTCCTAGTTGGCTCCTCCACCCTTTGCATCAGAAAGTTATCGTCAATGCACTGGAGGAACCTCCTGGACTGTGGCTGGCTGGCTGAATGGTCCTTCTAGCAAACATCAGGGTAGTTAAAATCCCCCTCAACAACCAGGGCCTGTGACTGTGAGGCTGCTCTCAGCTGCCTGTAGAAGGCCTCATCAACTTCCTCACCCTGATCTGGTGGCCTGTAATAGACACCCACAACAGTATCACCCCTGCCAGCCTGCCCCTTAATTCTCACCAACAGACTCTCAACTTGCTCCTCATCCGTGCCTGGACAGTACTCAATACATCGTAGTTGCTCTCTCATGCAAAGAGCAACTCCACCACCATGCCTGGCTGGCCTGTCTTTCACTTGTTACTTGGGAGAACAGACCAACTCCCTCCATACTACAACCTCCTTTCAGGCAGTTGTAGACAGCGATAAGGTCTCCCCTCAGCCTCCTTTTCTCCAGGCTAAACAGCCCCAGTTCCCTCAACTGTTCCTCATCAGACTTGTGCTTCAGACCTCTCACCAGCTTTGTTTCCTTTATCTGAATTTGCTCCAGCACCTCAGTGTGTTTCTTGTAATAAGGGGCCCAAAATAGAGCACAGTATTCAAGATGCAGCCTCACCAGTGCTGATGGTGAAGGTTGCGATCTGCTCAAACCAGTGGCTGTTGAAGTACCCAAAGATTATGTCTGAAATAGCAGGTGTTCAGACTTTTTGCTATAGTGTAACCTATCATTGTTATTTATGTATTACCTCTTTTTGTTTAGGTACTAAGAAGAGATCAACTCATTACTTCTTTTCCTGGGCTTTTGATCCTTGCTCTTCCTCATTTTTAAAAGCTGTGATTAACCACTACTTTTATATTAAAATCCATATTGTCAAAAGATAACCAACAATGAGGTTCTGTCTTCTACTTCAGAGATCTTTCTAAATTGTGTCACCTCAGCTAGACGTGTAAAGGTGTTAATCTAATGCCTACAAAACCCCCTCCCTCTTCTACAGCATTTTCCAAACAACAAAAAAAATAACAACGCTGTAATAGAACTTGCACCAAATACAGATCTTTGTTACCCTTCAATCTATATATTATTCTCCTAAACGTGCCCACCATTGTATATATAAATATGTCAATAATATAATTTAAGATGGCTGCCTCCTAAAAACACGTTACTGTTGTTGAAAGAGCCTGAGAATGAGCTCACAAAGCAAATTACTTTTGTGAAAATTTTTCTGGATGAAATAAATATTTAAACAAGCTGAGTGTAACTGGATAAGAAATGTTTTTCCTTAAACAAATGGCAGGTTTTCAGAACTGAATTCATCATAGGAATTATTTAGGAACTTTAACCACGAACCTGCTCTTGGAGCCTAGGACAATATTTCTAGTCACCTTGCTTTAGCCCAGTTTGGACTGGAGACTTTAGCATCTGTCTGAACAAATCTAGATGTAATTTTTAAATGTGTATGGTTAGATTTTTTTCTGTTCTCTTCTGCTGAGGTTATACTTGTGACTCTGTAGAGCATGAAAATCTCCATGCCTGCTCTGACTTAATGCAGAACAGAGAATCTGAGCTTTGATCTTCAACATTCAGATGAGTGCCATAGCCACCTGGTGGTTGACTTTTATGGCATAAGTGAACACATCTGTTAATCTCACTCACTATTTTTTTCACATATGAAAAAACTTAGCTCAGTTGAAAGAGGAGAATGTTTGAAACTGGGAAAATCTTGTGGCACAGGAGGGTTCTTTGGTGCTTATCCTTAATACTAAGTTCTACTCTTCTTTAGATGTAAATGTTATTGTATTTTCTCCTGTTCATATACATAGACTTTTAGCAGAAATTAACATTTAAAAACATCCTCAGTAACTCTGCAAGTCAAACATTAAAGTTTAAACACCGAAGGGTATTCATCAGTGAAAATATAATTTAAAGGAATATATTCAAATGAAGGCTATCATACAGCATTGCTATCAATTTTTCTATAATGAAAGAGATTAAATGAATCCTTGCTAATTCATTATTGGTATGTGAAGAACAAGAAGAAACAAATCACACACATTTTCCCACTTAATTATTGCACTAGACACTCATTGTCATATCATTGACCTATTTGGTCATGCCCAAGTTAATCATGCCTGAACCCTTTCCCAGTGGGAAATAAGCTTCTTCACTTCCTGTCTTGCAGGAATATCAACTAAAACTCAGTCACATATGCCCATAGTCTGATCACTGCAGTCCACCGTAACCATCGTCTCCTGCAGCGAAACTGCGGTCTGCAGCGTGCCCGTGAGAGTCAGTGTCAGAAACCCATCACTTCCTCTGTGCCTCCATGCAACTCCATTCAATCACTTACTGCACTAAATTATACTGACCTCTGTTTGTAAAAGTGCTCCTGTCCTTTTTTCCCTTTTTTTTTGGTTGTTGTTGTTTGCAGGCAACTGTTTTGTCACACTGAAATAGAGTTTATGTGCAGTGACAGCCTAATAAGCCAGCAACTTTAGTCGCTTATTAAAGTCAAGCATGTGTCTTTGTTTCATGTTGCTAATGATGTGGAACCTTCGAGGCCCGAGTATTTTTCGTCTGGACGGTGTGGGAGCGAATGCTGAGAGCTCATTACTTGGCTCCCCATTGGAATCCTGCAGGCTTCTGCTCATTGAGGAGACTGTGGGGGCTTTGACAGAATTATTATACTGAATATTTTTAGACTCATTAACTATATCACCAAAGCAAAACATCTCTTCCTTAGATGCAAATGGCTGCAGCTACTGTGGCTTTGCTTTAGTTATTGCAGGAAAAAGGATGAAGCTTGAAAATAACTTAGGCAAAGGATTTTCATGCCCGAATGTTTGAATTTGTAACTTATATTGGGAATATGTAAGCCTTTTTTACCACATTTAATCCACTCATGTCTAAGTGCCATTTAGAAATGCATATATTCAGTTTCATGTAGCAAGCAGTGCTCAATCTTTTAAATTTAGAAAGTGCCATTGAAGTACACAGCAAAACAGAAGATTTCGTAATTCCACTTTCTATTCCAGACTGAAAAGATTTAAATGTAAAAAGATTGTGTTAAAGTAATTATAGATGCTTGAGTTAAGCCTTCAAGGAGAAAGAAATTCAGAGTTAAGTCTAAAAATTCTAACTTTCCTTTAATCTAAGTAGTGGAGCATATGTACTGTGCAGTATGAAAAATCACACACTTCTCCAAGCCACACAATTCCTAACCACAACAGAGTGATTTAAACATGAAGACTGAGACAAAATTTTTAGCCGATGTCTGAATTTCCTTGCTATGATGGGTTTAAGTTGGTTCTTAATGTTACTTTATTGTAGCTTTTTGTGGTTTAATTGAGACTTAAGATGTACTTGAAGAAAAATATGAATACCTTAAAATTAATTCTTCAGAGCAAAGGACAGAAAATTGCATTTATGGCTCCATTTGTTGGAAAAGTTAAGTTGGCTGTGAACTGTACATTATTTCACCTTCTATAAAATCATATTTTGATTTCTTCATGGAGACTGTTGCTGTGTGTTGCGTATGAGCTTACGTTCCATAAATTATGAGCATGAATAATCCCCTAAGTATATTCACATTAAAAAAAACCCTAAGAGATAAGTGATTTTTCTCATAATGTGTGCAAGCTTTCACTAGGATTTTATTCTCCAAAATTATTGTAGGTGAAAAAACCAACTATTTTGATTCCAAGGAAGAAAGACATTGCTTTTATTTGTGGTTCATTTCATGCTGTAGTATTCTTTGACAGTGGTGACACCGTCTTCATACATCAAGAAGTTCTTCTTTCCATGACTGCCAGGGACTCTGGAGGGAATACTTCATATCTGAAACATGTTTCCCTTTGGGATTTCACCATCAGAATAACAGTTCTGATCATCAGCCCATTAGAAAAATGTTTTGCTTTGTTTTGTTTTCTGAAGTTAAGAAAAGGAATAGTTAAAAACCTGACAGATCAGAAAGTTATACTGAATTTAAGTTAAATATTGTGCACGTAGGAACTTCATGTTGTCCCTCAAGCAGTAATTTCTTAATAGGTTCAAAAGGAGCCTTCAAGTAAAGCCTCAGGGTGGTCAGCCAGTGTGGGTGCAGTTTTTGATGTGAGATCTTGCAGTTCTTGTTCTTACCAGTTTGTGGCACAATACTATTTAATTTAGATGTTGGGCAAAGCATTCAAACTCCAGTGTCTCATGCTAGGTACCTAAACCTTTGTATTTTAGCACCTAGGTAATAGTAGCCTGATATTTACTGGGAAACGTCAGTCTTTCTGAAGGACAGGATTATATGGAGAGGTGTCAGTTAGGAAGCTAACCCTAAAACCAATGGCCATAGTGGTTCATTAAGTAATATAATCTTCCTTTCAACTGCAGATGACTTTTCAAATTCAAATGTAAATACTCTGTTAGGAAAATTCTCACCTGCAGAACTGGTTCACAGTTGTGATTTCAGATGTTTTGCAGTAAAAAAAGCCTGAGGCCAACACACCTGACTAGATACATAGATGATCCACGGGAAATCAAACAGACTTGAGCTGCAGGCATGCAAATGCAATTGTTTCGTTTCCTACATACAGTATTATAATCAAATTAGTAGATGTAATAGTACTATAAACAGATGTTCGCTATCAGTTATTTTATTTACAATCTTGTGTACGATCCCACCATCTTTTTACTTATTTTAGTTATTTTAATGTTTGTGAGGCTGTTCCCTTGTAGTTTTGGGGGGAAAAGGTACTGCTTTTTTTGTTTTGTTTTACCTAAAGAGATAAGTCCTGCAGTGAAAAAGCACTGGTAACAAACATGCTTACTCTGTTGGGGAATCTGAATTAGCAGAGTCTTTAAGTCTTATTAAGATGCATTCTTGAACTATACAGTAAATATTTATCAGATTATACGATATAATAAACCACTTTTTCTACATTCCTGGCTGTATTTCAGCGAGCTCTGTATTATAAATCTTGCTATGTCCAATGACATGCAGCTTTTTAGTTATCAACCTTTTAGCTATTGTGTAGTTGCCAAAAACTGGCTTTTCTAGGCTATTGACCAAGTTCGGAGCTTTGTACTTGTATGGATTTTCAGCATATCTTTAAAATTTCTGCATTTCTTTGCAGCATAATAGCTGGCTTTGCAGACAAATGTTATCTTCTGTTGTCTAGCCTCCATACAAGATAAAAGCTTTGTATTTATACTGAAGTGGTTGCCTCTAGATGAGGTAATTTTGGCACTGAAGATGTATTTTTCTGCATGACTTGGACTTGTGGTAGATTTATTTTATGCATATGTTTCACATTGTAAAAAAATATTCTATATAGTACATATGATTGACCTCAGAAGGGGTCAGGGTTAAGAGGCCTTTACAGCTTTTGAATGAAGTACTTAAAGATATGTTAAAGAACAGTGGTTTTGTGTGGGCTGTATGTTGTTTGGTATTTTTTGTTGTTGTTTTGGTTATTGTTGTTTTGTTTTGTTTTGTTTTTTAATAAATTCAACTTGCAAAGCTTAACTTATTGATATATGCTTTACTGCATTTCAAAACGCTGGAATAGTGTAAAGCATCCAAATAAGCACTTATTTTGCACTAGAGGAGTGAAAAACAGTTGGTAGGCTCGTGAACCTAGTCTTTAATCTGAAACAGACTTACTGATTTTGTTATCTAGGATACAGTAGCTGTGTCTGCTGTGTGCCCTGAAGTCCTGCTCTCCTGGTCGTCCAAACTGGGAAGCTTTGGAAGCACAATGTTTTCCTCCTTGTTTAGGCATCCAAATTTTCTTCTGGGAGAAAGCAAGGTGCATGTGGAATGCAGAGGATTTTTGCTTGCTTTTTGCAGAAAGAAAAAAGTTATTAAGATGAGGTGTAAGTATTCTTACTTCTGCTGTTAGAAGCTGAACCTCTGCCCTGAAAAGTAGAAGAGAAACACACACACAACAATGAAGGAAAAAGGATCTCCAAGAACAGAAATCTCAGCTTCTGACATTTATAGTTTCCATTTCTCAGCATTGTAATTGCAACAAAGACTGGCAGCATTGCTTTTCAGGCACTTCTGATACATAAAAAAGGAGTTCAAGAAGACCTCCTTGGGCTCAAGTCCAAATGGTGTTTCTTCTTGTTTTCCACAGCACCAAGGCAGACTTTGTCAGTAGCACTGACTTGCCCACTCTACATAGTCCCTGGCTGCGGATTTCTGTCCTCTGGACCTCAGGAGGGACCTTGCAGCCTTAGCTGGTGGTTAATACTTTAATATGTACCGCTCTATTTCAGTTTTGTTCATTCAGAATCATGTGAATCCACCGGAGTAGTTTTTGTGGTTGTTTTTGTTTGTTTTTTTTTTTAATAGTATTAAAGTGAAAGTATGTATAATGTGCCTGAGATGTGAGGTGGTAACATGTAGACTCTCTGAGGATATAAAGCTTTCTGGGAGCTGTCCCTGGAGTGAATCATATGCAGCCTTTGTCTGCAAGAGAGCACATGAGTTGGCCTGAAATAAAACCAGAGAGTGAACTAACAGTGTTGATGATTAAATGTCTAGTGGTTGAGTTTGCTCGTTTGCTCCATAGTTGTCCTTTATTTTGCAATGTTGACACATGCTTGTAGCATGCATAAAACTCCCCTCAGTGCACTATTAATTTACAGTTTCATGCTACTTAAGACATAGTTTTTACTTTCTCTTAGGGAGTACTGGGAATGTGAGATTAAGACTTTCTAGAATTAGATTGAATATTTGTGGATTGGAGAATGGCAGTGGCAGGACAAGGAAACAGACTAAGGATAGACAAGCTGTGATTTGGAAAAAAAAAAGTGCTGCAGGGAGATACTGGAATTTTCCAGTAAGTCTGAGTCAGTCCATGGAGAACTGGACAAACCTCTGTCTATTAAGGCCATTCTCCTTTCAGAGACTGAGAAGAAATTGAAGATTCCTATATCTCAACTGTCATTCACTCTCAGCAACAGCTGTGAAAATCTTCAGGGTAGTGCTTTACCCTCTTTTAGCTCTGTCTCACATGGAATATCATTATACTTCACAGAAATACAGTCTTCCACTGCAGTTGTTGATCTGTCCATGATGTAAGTCCACCCACTGCTTTGAAAAAGATAGGAAAAAGACTATGAGCCATATAACTAAGACTGTGTCATAATACATAGGGTCTTAAATGAACATTGCAAAAGCAACTGTAAGTCTAGCATTACTTAACTTCTGAACATTTCTCTTTCCTTTTTATTATCCTTTTAAGGTAATTGTGTGTGATTATAAAGGCATTAACTAGATTCCTTTTTGCATCTTTCATTTATCTGGTAATCAGAAACATAATACTGAATCTATTTGTGTAATTGTTACTCTTAAGAATCTTGGAAATCAAGATAGGTAGAACCTGCCAACTAACTCATGGTTATCAAAGTCACTGACTCAGGTCATTAATGATTTAAGTACCTCCTCATTAAAATAGTTTAACCAAAGATGTGTTTTCTGTCCTGTTTATTACTGCTGTCAGCTCTTATCTAGGAAAACTGCAATTTTAAGGGGTTTATACAGACTGCATTTGAAAGAAGGATTAAAAAGCCAAAACTTCTTGACAAACAGTGAAAATCAATCTGAAGCTTACATGCTAGTAATGACTTCCTTGTTTTCATACACGGTTGAATTTTCATCAGTTCTGAAGAATTTTTCATGAGTTAAGAAAAGACGACCATACAGTCGTAATCCTTGCTAAGAAGAAAAGTGAACATAGTCACCAATTTTAAGCTGGAGTCCATTAAATATATGCATCTTTGGAAGCAGTGTTCAACAATTTTTGTCATATCTTTTTATCTTCATGCTTTCCATTTAATGTATTTACCTTGTGAATACAATACCTTTATAATAAGGATTGTAATTGGTATATATAAAACCTTTTGGATCACATCATACTTAAGATGTGTGTAATTATTTTTTTGAGAAACACACCTGATAGCAACAAGTAAGCGAAAATCTGCCAGCAACATTAAAGAAACAAACAAAAAAAAATTAGCTGACAATTCATTGAAAATCTTGTGTTTGATTATTTTATCATTATTAGAAAGTAAATTGCTCAAAGCTGAAGAGAGATGCTGAATTCCTCTTACTGGGCTGAGGTCTGTGACTCTGGCACGGTTCCTCCCAGCACACTGCCTGAGGTCTGGGTAGCTTGTCTGCATCTGTGTGTCCCGCTGTAAGAGAGACTGCGGTCCCAGTCCCAGTGGGGACTCTGTTGGCTTACACCAGAGCCAGACACTTGACACCTGGAGGTCAGGAGGTGTTCCCCAAAATCTGGGGCACAGGTCCTGAGGCCTTGTGCCCTCAGGGCCAAGAATGTCAGCGTTTTAAAAGTCTGCAATTTCAGGGCAGTCAGCCTTGTCAGTGTTAATAGGCTTCCTGTTGTGGTGCTAAGGGATGAGACATGGATCTATCTGGGCTAGAGCCTGGCCTCCTAGGACTTCCAGTTTCCTTGCTGCAACATAAAAATGACAAATCCTAGAGGCCATCGCCATTGCTGAGTGAATTTGAATTTAATTGCTGTTAATTTCACCAGCATTGTTGCTTTTGGGTTTTTAATTTTCTCATAAATCGTTAATATGTTTGTCTTCTTTGACTGTCTTCACTATTCAGTCTGGCTCTTCACCTTTTACTGAAAGCAGGGTGTGAAACAGAAGATTCAGCTGTGGTTGTTTCAGGCTTTGTCTCTGCTCCAGACCAAGTAGCACCCATAGCCTGCAAATAAAAAATGAGTAGTGTGAATCTTATGGTTGTTACTTCAGAAAACAGGAATGCCTACAAATAATTTTTTTATTTCTTTAGCTAAGGTGTCTGGTCTAGTGTCTGATAAAAACTTTAATCACAGGATCATATTCTGCTTGCCACTTAAAAATGTAATGCAAAAGCTAAATATATTTTAATTTCCTGATAAAGTAGGAAGATTCCAGTCACTATTTATTTCTAAAGAAAGTGCAATGAATCACTGCTTTTGGAATATCATTCAAACTTCTCCTTTACATGAGCTCCTAACCCACATCACAATATCTGAGTCTACATGGCATCTCTGCTATTTCTTATAATTTCAGACTTTTACATGAAGGACTTATAGTACTTCCTAAGTGATTTAATTGCTGACAGTGTGTGACTTTATTTCACCTTTTCCTTCTGCTCACATTGTGCTTCCTACAGAAATGTGGCTCAATCCCTAGGTCATTCTGAGGACAAAGGGTACTGGCAAGGCCTGCAATATTTTATTCCTAGTGTCTTAATGGCTAGCTAATACAATGCATATTATGACAGACTGAAGCTAAGTATCTAACTAACTCCATTCTGTGAACAGATTTTAATTTTTGCCTTCCCTGCAATATTAGTTTTTGCAATACAATGTCCATCCTCTCTGAAGACAGGTGAGTAATGGTGGTGGGAAAATACAGTCAAATCCTAACAAGGACTGTCTGTTTGAGTGCTATGTTCTCAGGTCAGAGAATTAAGTAACTCTTTAGATGTCTCAGTTAAAATGCTACCAAGAATCATACAGGATGACCGTACTGAGAAGCTGATGTGTACATGTGGTGGGTATGGGAATCTGCCTCTTTGTAAACCTCAAAAAATGCTTATGCTTAGTAAGCAAGAAAGAACATTCTGTCACCTTATGTTATCCTCTGGGTCAAGCAAGAAGTAAAACTGCTGTCTGACCTAAAGATGTAAATCAGAGCAAGAGTCAAAGTCAGGAAGGGCTGACGAGGTTGAAGAATTCTTGTAAGATTTATGAAATCTAATGTCTGGTGCTAGATAACAAGAAAAGTGTGTTTGGTTAGACTAAGGATGCCAAATTCAAGTTAGTTGATGACTTAAAGACTTCAGTTTATGAGTTTCAAGATATCCCTTTTTTCCTTCACAGTGTAGCTCCTAAACTGGCCTATCATAATACCTTCTAACCATATATTTTTTGCCTGTCTATTCGTACGTGTTGAAGTTGGACTCCCTCCAAACTTCACGTTCCCTTCCTAATCCCATCCTGCCCATGAATTCTTATAATTTATTAATTCAATACTTATTGTTTATGAAGACTGTATGTGCATCTGTCTCTTTCCAAGACACTTTCAACAGGAAGCTCAGGCCATGAAGGTGACATCTAGTCTGCAAAATAAAAGAGGGTTAGGGACCCAGTAGGACCAGCTCCGTAGTCCTCCATGCTGTATTTTTATGGTAGCGTGTCCTGTTCTGGCTTGTGCTAGCTAGCACTTACCAAGAGAAGGCCTAACAGGAATCAAGGAAAAACATGCACTAGGGACTCTTTCAAACAGGAAATGTGGATGGCACAGCACCAGCTTTCGTTTAGTTCCCTCAGCACAATATAGTATTCCACCACTATCCCAAGAACTCTTGCCATACCGAAGGGTATGCAACACCTACTCTCATCTTCCTAGGCTGAAACACAGCCCACACATTATTTCAGTCATTCAGCCATTAACACCTCCTTCCACTAAAATGCTGTTTGTGCCTTTGGACAGTGAGGCTATTGCACAAGATTGAAAAGTGTTAGTGGACTGCATAGTATAGACAAAGCCAGCCTGTGTCAGCTTTACAGCCAGAGAATAGTTCATAGTTTTGTTTATTTAACAATATGAAAGTAGCCCTGGGGGTTGAGAAACAATGTGCATCTCTAAAATGCAGTCAGCCATCATCACAGAGGTAACATCTGGCAAGAAGTTATGCACATCTTAATTGGCCAGCTGTTCTTCTGATTGATTCATT
This sequence comes from Streptopelia decaocto, assembly GCF_964273445.1. NCBI lineage: Eukaryota > Metazoa > Chordata > Aves > Columbiformes > Columbidae > Streptopelia > Streptopelia decaocto. The sequence goes on from NC_138655.1 coordinate 45,584,282, forward strand.
GCCTTCCAGGAAGCACACTTACCTCTCCATGCTCAGGCTGGCCCTGCAGAACATCCAGCCTCTGGGCTGCTTTCAGTGTTTGGCCAGTATATTGTGCAAACCCACGTGGGAAACTCCTGTGTGAAGTCTGACGTTCCTCAGGTGAAGGCCACGTTGTTCCTCAAATGGTTAACTGAAAGTCAAGTTTCTGTCACGGTTAAAGGGATGCTGGTGGGTATTCAGCCAAGCATCCAGTAGTGTGTACGACTGTGGAGGTGCCTGTTGTATGACGTGGGCTATCACGTCACGCAGTCATGCTGAACAAAGCCTAGGAATATGCTGGTGACTAACAGTCCTGGTGAGATCATAGGCAGGTACCAAAAGCCTAGAAATGCAAAGCGAATGGCAGTACTGCCTGGTCACAACAGGCTGGTTTCTGGCCAGAGAGCAAGATTTATGATTCTTGAGTTCTCATGAAGTGATAGAGAGTAAGTGATAAATGTGTCATCTAGAAAAAAAAATAAAATGTCTTCCTTAGAATTTCATTTTACTGTTTTGCAATAATCAGGAGATACTTTAAGTATAAATATATCTATATAAGAAGCAACTGCTTAATATAAAGGTTTTATCATTATAATATTTGAAGTTCCGTAGTCAAGACAGGCAGGGTACTGTCTCTGTATTGTGCTAGGTCTACAACTGAAGCATGTTTTGGAAATTAATCTTAGTATATTTTAAAGGTAGCAAAAAAGGCATGAATTCACCCTTCACAAAGATGGAGCTTATGTAAGACCTCATTATTAAATTGTTTGGGAAAGTAGTGTAACATATTCGTATTAATGTTAGTTTATTAGTTCTATTTTTAAGAGTACAAGTTCATGAAAAAAATTCTCAACACTAAATGTCAAAAAAAATGCTAGTTTACTTTCTGAAATATGTGTTAACAATTATACTCCAGAAATCCTTTAGGAGGGGACAGAGGATGAGATATGGTATTTTATTGTGCAATTTCTTCTTTTCAGAGTGAGCAGTAGAGTCTGTAAAAGGAATGATTAGAGATTATGGCTGCTTTAGCAGGAGAAATTAATGGCAAGGTCAGGAATTTCTTTGGAGCAATCTTGTTTACTTGCAGGGTTTTGATGCTTCAGTTTGTGCTGTCTGACATGTTCCTCTGACGGCCTTGTGCAAATACCAAATAAGAGTTGGGAAAAGTTGTAGGCTTCCACAGATGACAGCTTTGGAGGAAAACCAAACCAAAACAAAACAAAACCAGCTTTGGTTTGGAGTAAGTGGAAGTATCTGTACCTTTTCAAGATGTTTCCATTCATTGCTTCAGGCTCTTGGGGATAAAATAGCAGTATTTGATTATCAGTGTTACTAAATGATATAGAGGGAGCCATCTGGATAAGTACAGATATATTTCCCTTGTATAGCAGGAGAAATTGGCAAGTTTAAAAACCTTCGAGGAAAAAATAACATCACATGTATTCTATATCTACTCAGTATCAAACTCTAGGTTGCTTTTTCAAGAACCTAATAGAAAAAGCACACTTTTCATTTTCAGATTAATATTAAAAATGCCTACAGTTAGTAGCCACAATAAGAAGAAAGATACCCTGAGCTTATGCTATTGTCTCTTTTCCTTATTTTTTTCCTGACAGAAGTTAAAAATAATAATACCAGTATTTGTTTTCTTCCTCCATAGACCAATGTTTTTGTTTGCATTCACCAATATTTTTAGTAGGATTTTCTTCCTTTGTTTTTCAGTGCATCTTGAAATGCAGTTTTCTTTTTTTTTTTCAAATATGATGTTGCTAATCTGCTTGCCAAAGCATTGACAACTGGAATAAGGTCAAAAAACAAGTGCATCTTTTCATGTATACTTGCACATCAGCTGAGATTTGTTTTTTTCATGAGGCTTTTACTCATTTTTAAAGTATATCCAGTCTGTTGACAAAAGAGCTTTATTTAAATGAGCTATGTAATCTTTACCAGCAGCCTGTGGAGCAGATTTGACAATAAAGAAATATCTCATTACCTAGGAGCTTTGTATATTGTACAGGTGTAACTTGGTAGTTGAATAGTATAAAAAGATAAATATTAACTGGATTTTGCTAATAAATCTGCCATTCTTACAGCACCAAAATCTGTAGAGTTGTTGTAATTGCCGTTGTTTGAGTTGTAACAATGAATGGAACTGATAAGGCTTATGTCATTTACATAGAATTTAGCATTCACAGAGCACTGTTGAATTAATACGACACACACATTGGGTCCTCTGATATAAGATTAGCATCATTTGAAAACAGAAAAAGTGTAGATTTAGAAGTGACAGGTTAGCCTCTGTTCAACATGCAATGGTAATTTGCTTAGGTCTGAAAATCATAGGTTAGTACTGACAGCAGTGACTAGTAGTTAATATGTGTTAGTTTCATTTTGGTTTGCTATGTTTTGAAATAAACTGATGTCTCAGGAGGGACTACTGAAGAATTACAAAATAATGTTATGTTGAATCCAGAATGTCAGGTACCTGCTATATCAGTGTCAGGCAAGAGTGGTGTTGAAACAGTTATATTCACTGAATTTAAAACAGAGTCATGTTTTAATAAAAGAATTCAGTGAAATAATCTTCGTTTCTTGTACTGTCAACACCATAGAATGACTACGGTTCTAGCTGCCTAACATGGCAATTAGATACGTAGAGTCTTTTGCAGATCTAGTCCTGGTACAGTAATGTCAGAAATATAACCTTCTTCATAGCACACTATGATTTCAAGTCTCCTCACTGTCTTCAGTTGAATATTTCATTGCTAATCAGCTCTAGATATTAAAGACTTCAATTGGATGCCCCTCAAAAAAGAACACAAAATTCCCAGTTGTCTCTGAAAAGCTGAGCTTAAATGATTTGGTTAACATGTCAGTGTAGCAGAGATATAATACATTTCTGCAGGGTTACATTCAGAAGCCTGGAGATTAGAACATACTTTGTCTCCCATTATTCTCTGCCTTGTTCAACAGTGTGAACATGACTCATGCTCAGTATACGATTGCAGATGTATGTAAGCTTTCCAAGTCTTTTTAGGAATTGATGATGTATTATTTTATGATGGTCCTTACTATGACTATCTCTATTTCATTCATGTTCACCTGAGCTGAATGCAGCCTATTGTTTACTAAGACTCCTGCCCAACTTCATCTTACATCCTGTATGATACTACATTGTAAATTATTTCTCTTGCAGGAGGAAGGGGAGAGATCTTTTTGCTTTGAATGATTCTGAGTTTTGTTTAAACGGTGGGATCATTTATCTGTGATATGGTCATTGCTGTCTGCCTTGATATTTTTTAGGTTCTGGATTGCTGTGTGTGTTGATGACATCTCAATTGGTTATTGTTAATGTTAAATGCTTTGTGTTCATAATATTTCATCAAAATATGGTATTGATGGTGGGCTGAGTCTGGTGAGACTTCTTGGAAGTGCTCTGCCCATCTGTTTCTTTCATCTGCCTCAGCTACGTGTATTTTTCTTTCTTGCTGCTGCTTAGTCCAATTCTTCTTAATTTTAATATCTACAATAGGGTTAGTCACTTGGTAAGTAGCTTTAACTACCTACTGCAGCTGCAACATCACCGTCAGCTGGTACTCATTTGAAGTGTCTCAATTTGTATTTCCTTAGATAATTTTCAGTCTGGAATCAACCTTTGCTCAGAATAGCTATGTTCTTAAGTCCCTGTCATCAGAGAAATTTCCATCCTTTGAGCTGTGTGGCTGAGTGTGCTTCCTAATTTTCAGGCTGTTTCTGAAGGAAACTTCAGGAAAGGAAAAGGAAACATCAGTATAATTTTGTAACAGGAGCAGAATAATGTATTTTTCCTAGAATACTTTAAAAAAAAAAAAAAAGCAAACTGCTTGGGCTATTCAAACAAATTCAGCCTGAGGCAAACACTTGCCAGGTACATTTTTAGATCAAATGTTTGAAGTTTGGCAGAATTTAAAGAGATTCTTATTTTGAGACAAGCAGCATACTAGTTCTCCCAATAATAATATCTATTCTCTTTTTGTGATCCAGAACCTCATAGTTTTGCTGGATCAGACATCTTAGATGTAAGTATGAATTCTAAATGCAGAATACATTTACATTATGAATAATTACAATTTTGGAAAATAAAATGGAATTTTATTCACAGAGGGCCTGATTCTCTTTTGCATTCTCAGGTGGAAAACAGGAACAGTTATATTCAGATAGGTTTAATCTCACTAATTAAAAACAGCAGAGAGGAGAATTAAGTTTGTAATCATAACCCAATATACTGTGATCACGTAGTAACTGGTCAGAACTGGTAACTGAAGCAGTCCAAGTAGTATGTTATTGACTGAGAAAAAGCATCATGACTGAGTTCCATGTGCTGTTCACTTCGTATTCTTAATGGGACCACATGCCATTTGATGTTTAATCAAGTAAACACACCTAGTTTTGGGCCTGTTGTCAAACAGGTCTGTAATCTGAATTGGTCTAGTCCTACACAGCTACACTGTGCAATAAAAGATAAGGAGGTGAAAATCTTGGGCCCCTGTGAACTATCAGGCAACAAAAGTAAAAAGTCTTCTGATCTAAATAAGATACAGTTCATTTTCATTATGTGGGACTTTCTTCCAATTTACCTTTTGTTTACTGTACAGAGAATCCAAATATTGTGATAACATTAATTAATGAGGACCTTGAAACAATACCACTGGAATAATGAATTAGGCTTGAATAGGCCTCAGCTTCAAATAGTATCATACGATTTTTATCCCAGTTTAATCCCTCAAATAAGAAATTACAGATTAAAACATTAGCTTAATTTCAATCATATTACTGCAAATCAGGCATGAATTTAATGAAGTATCTTGATTTATCATAACAAAAAACTTAAAGGTGAGAACAGAATAAGGTACCCCACTAGTTGATACTTTTAATTTATGCAGATATTATTGATGATATCAGTACCATAGATAAACAAGGAATTTAACAAATTCAGAGCCATATGCTCCCCTCTGCTGTGAGGCACAGAGGACAGCCACAGCACAAGTGAAGAGGAATAACAGTGAAGCCCCAAAGCAGCAGCATAGCGAGGGCAATTACTTGACAGCATCACTTGTTCTTCCCAGCAGCTCACAAAGGTGCCTCTCCAGAGTTGGACTCGATGATCCTTATGGGTCCCTTCCAACTCAGGACATTCTATGATTCCTTGTTTGTAGGATGAGGACTGGGGGAAATCACTGCAAAAATTGTCCCCTCCTAGCGAAAAAACCCCTTCCACTTCTTTGAAAGCTATTGCTCCTCCATTGCAGGATTGCCATCATTTTGATGCTTGCAGAAACCCCTGCAGTTCCTTTAACAGACGGTTGTTTGTGGGACAAGCAGCAGACCTGTCTCAGCTGCAGCCTTGGCACGTGCAAGAACAACAGAGACAAGGATCCTGCCACTTTCTTCCCTTTTGCGTTTAGCTTTTTATTTCAGTTCTCCTCCCACAGAGAACTAAACACCAGAAACAAAGTGAGTCTCATATAAACCTCATGCAAATATTTGGCTACTGTACATATTCCTACACCTTAAGCACTAGAGATGTTGTTACCTTCTCTGTCACCATTTGGCTTGATGTACTGAGAATTCATAGGAAACAGTAATTTTCTCAAATGTTGAAAAAAGGCCGTGAAAAATGAAGGAGTTAGCAATAATGTCATGTATGCAACTCACACATGCCATGCCTTCTTAATTCTCTACATGTGATCAAAATTTAAAAGATAAGGAGAAGCAAATAACTTATCTGTCTATTATCTAACCGAGCAGAGGATCTACAGAAAAGGTGTTGATGCCTGTAAGGATAGAGAGATCATGGGAAAACCTAGGAGATCTACAGGCTGCTTTTGAGTAGAAGTGTTCTTTAGCTAGGTTACTCACAATTTTTCTGTTTTAAATGGTTCTCTTAGCTAAAGGTCTGCAGTCTACTCAGGACACTGTATGGCCCTTCCCAGGCTAGTGGGTCCATCAGTTTAAGTTTTCAGGTAATAGTATTTGATGGTGCTGTTACTTTCTCACAGACCTGTATTTTTGATTGTGTGCATAATGTTATTTATGTTGCAATTAATGTTGTGAAATTAATAAATATTTGGTTCAGGCTCCATTATGCTAGGCACAATAAAATGTATTCAAAATATGAGATGTATTTGATGCAGGGTGACTTACAATAGTAACAACAACCATCACGGACTTGTAATTTGCAAGTGTTTATTCAGTTCTTTGAAAGAGAAACAATAGTGAAAGTCATATTGGACACCAGCCATTATAAACTAACAGTTTCTCAATAAATGTTAGAGCAACTTTCAAACAACCAAACCTGAAAATTTTTTAACGTCTTTTGATTCTCTCAAGACAAAAAAACTGGGTAGCCATCGAACTGAATAGCCATCAATCCAGATAGCCATCAATCCCAACCACTGTTTTCTTCATCGTGACAATATATCTCACAATTATTTTACCTTTTTATAAAAATGCCAGTTTTGATAATCCAAAAATAGTTTTCCAGTTAATTTGTTTTTCTAGGGTTTAAGTAGGTTGTTTTATTAAAACGTCATAAGTTATGTTTCTGTCTTCTCTCACTTGCATTCTTTTTCAGACTCCAGAATGCTATCAAACAACATGAGATTTGAAAATAGTTGAGTTAACAGCAGACCTGCAGAAAGAGATAGATTTCAGAGAAAAAAAAAAATAAATCTTAAAATAGGAGGAAAGGAGCAGTGGTACTTAGGAAAGGTTCTTCAAACTGGAGAACATATCCCTTCCCTCTTTGGGTTCAGATTTTGGCTGTGATTCAGACTGATGTTTTTATATTTGCCCATTGAGTTTATCTACCTTCCCTCATGTTATTTTTAATATAGATTGGTAGGACTAAAAAAAAAAAATATGTACAATGATCTTTTTTAATATTTTACAGCCTCATTTACAAAGATGCGGAGTACTCACAGCTTCCATGGAATCTAATGGGACCTGTGGAAACTCAGTATCTCTGAAAATCAGGCCATTAATTTTGAAAATGTGCATTAATTATTCTCTAGGCTGTAATAGCTCACTTGATATTACTATAATCTACATTCTTTTGAAAAAGTATATTTTTCAGCTGGTACACTGCGCTTGCTCCTAAAGAGCAGTCATATCTTATCATGTAAAAGCTTCTTTATAACTGATCCAATTATTGACCTGTGGCATTGACCTTAATGAAATGTAATATTTCCAAAGGAATGGTACAATCCATTGTGTTAATCTGGTTGACAGGCATACTCTTGAAGGCCTCATGCTAGCAATAGCTATGGAATTTATTGGAATAATTAACTTGATGAAACACAAAACCATGTATTTCCACTACGCAATAATTTAGGTGGTTTAAATTTCCATTTTCTAAATTATGACAGGTTTAAAGCATGTAGCAATGTTTGTGGAATTTACCAAAACCCACAGCCATTTTCAAAAACATTCTGTGTTGGTAGATTTTCAGATTTCATTAAAACATTATTTTTTCTACCTGCTGCACTGTGTTTATAAGTTCCAAACACTTGCAGATTAAGGAAAAACTGATACTAGTCTGAACTGTAGGTTTTAACAATAAGTACTGCTAGGAAATAGCAAAAACTATCAGGTAAGAACTCCCACTTGGAATCCTTTCAGTTAGGATCCTTTGCACTGAATGAGGTTCCTAGGATAAGTGTCATTTTTTCTATACATCTATGTAAAATCCTTTTTTAAGTAGTGTCATTCTCAGCTGCCACATTCCGTGCAATTTAGTGCTGTTAGATGCTTTCATGTCACATGGTTATGGCTAGGTAGATTAATAGGAACTTCTATCTGGAAATTTCTTTCCTGTTATTGTTCTCCCTGAGCAGTTGATGGCTAAGTTAATTCTCTTTAGTTTTGTCATGCACTAAAGCACACATTGCCAAGCTATGATAAGCTTTACACAGGGGGAAAAAAAAAAGCCCTTGTGTCCATCAAAGTCTTAAACTTGCATTTTAAACTTTGGCCTGACCTGATGTGCCATTCAAAAAGCTTCAAAAGATTATTTTTTTAAGAAAGGTTCAATATGTCCCGAGGCTATCGGTTTTGAGTTAAACTGGGTGAAGTAGAAATATTTTACTCATCAGCTTTGCAGTCACAGAGTTTGCCTCAGCTAGAACAAAACTGCTGAGGCATTTAGAGGAAATTAACCCCCCATCCTGGCAGCCAGATGTGACTGGTTTCTGACGAATGCACATGAGTGGGCTGAAAAACCAAGAGACTGTGAAATTCCTGTCAGGTCCGTACAGCACAGAATGGGCTATTGACTGCTTTCTATATTTCCCTCCATCATTCTTCTTGAACGCTGCCATTAATTTCCTCTCCTACTCCGACTTGGGAATTTATATATTTTTTTCTTTTCTTTCTTTTCTTTTTGTTAATTCTCCCTCCCCCCCTTTCTCGTCTCACCCCCCTGCCCCTTCCCCCCGTTCCCGTCGGCAGCTGCGGGCGCTGCAGCGGAGGCTGCGCGGGGCGCGGGCGGCGCGGCGGAGGCGGCGCGGCCGCTCCATCCAGGCGGGGCTGGCCCGGCTCCAGGCGGCCTCTCAGGAGAACGCTCAGAAAATATTAGCTGTGCAGGTAGGTGATTGCAGGGAAGTCGGCGAGATCATTCCGATCTAGATTGAAAAGCAAATGATGGGTAGTGTGATGAAGCATTAAAACCATATCCCATCAGAGTTTTATAAATTTTTAACCTCTTTAATAAACTGGAATTGCATGAAGGATGAATTCAGTAAGTTAGCACATATACCATGCGTGGTTTGAAAAAAAGGGGGAGATTAGATTTATTTCTCACAAACCTTTGAAAAGATTATTATAAATACATTGGCTATGAACACTGGAAACACAGAGTGGCATTAATATCGCTGCTCTTGTTTCAGAAGATGTTATTGTGACCTGTTTTGTGCAAATATTATTTCCCTGGTAAACAATATTGTTATTTTCACTGTTTTAATATTTAATTTCTTAAGCATGAGACAATTTTTTTAGAAGCGTAATACCTTCCCCACTCAGTTATATGAAGTCTTTCCCTTATTTGTTATAAAGCAACATTGGGGGCCTTATAAAATTTAAAAATGTTTTCCAGCGATGTATGTTTTTTTACTTTATGACTTGTTCCCTGGATATATGTATTTACAATGGAAAATAGCTGCTATATGCTATAGTTTGAATGTTCTTTTTTTGTGTTGTTCTATGGTATCACACTCATATGTCTGTAAAGCCACTCCTTTCAGTCTCTTCCCATAGTCAGTGACCATAATCACATGGTGTTTGTGAAGGGTTTTTAAAAGACTTAAGTGAAAATTTTCTTCAGACTTATTCCTTGCAAAAGAAGTTGTGTTGCTGATACAGCTTCAGTGCAACATATTCTTATAAACCTTGTTTTCTAATTTTGAACAGTCAGGCTTTTTTGCATGATTGTGGAAACAATTTTGTTACATTTTAATATTATGTAATTACAATTCATAGTTAGTATCTGATGCATTGAAGTAAAAGCTAACGTGAATAAGTTGTAGAATTCAATTAAACTGCATCAGCACCATGATCTGATTTCAGTATCTCACTAAGAGGATTTTTATTTTAAAATTCCAGATTTCCATATACATTCTACTTCCATAAAAGATTTAGAAAATCCTAGTCATACTACAATCAGAAAGTCAAGAAAAAATAATTAAAATAAAAATATAATCAGATTTTATACTTTATTCATGATTTGTAATACTCTTAATGTTACGTTTTTTTGGGGAGTGTTACCTTTGTTAAATATTGCACTGAACTGTGTGCCACTGAAGACAGGTAAGCTGGGAACTACACTTTTTTTCATCAAAATTTCTCATTTAGCACTCAAAAAACTGGAAAAGCACCTTTCTGGGGTTTTTTGGGGGGAGATAGCTGTGCTGATTTCTGTTCTTTCCTGTGTGCAACTACTCCAATACCAAGTGAAGAACAGAGGTGATCGATGTACAGCTGAAAATTCATGAATAATAATAGCAGTGACATGGAAGCCACAGGTGGCGGCTGGTTTCCTCACACATGAATCTTTACATTAATCTAATGTTACATAGTATTTTAATAGCTGCACTGTGAACCTCATATACAATTGAACTCTCTTGTCAATAACTAGTCCACATAATAATGAATGAATTTTGCAGGAAACCTTCACCTTAACACAATTTTTTCCATGCATGCTGTTCACGTTGAGAAGCTGTGTCTGTAAATCTTGTCATCCTGAATAACTCAACTAACTAGAGATGAGCCTAAACTAATGTTTTAGATGTAAGCCCCAACAGTATTTGGGGACTGTTCAGATCTGAGTAGTTCAGACCTACCAAAGACAACATTTTTTTCAAAGTATGGATAACATTGTGTCCCTATCTGCTTTCACTCTCTGTGACACCCTTTTCTGATATTCTGATCCTTTTATAATGTTCTTACTTTGTTTTTAAGCAGTTTGACTGATAATAACTTCTTATTAAAATAGCGAGCAAGAAAAATATATAAAATTATAATGGAAACTAGTTCATCTGAGAGCAATTACCAAGGTGTATAGAAGAGTATTTCCTTTCAGCAACATGATATTTTTGTATTTTAGAGCTCTTGGCAGTGATTTATTTACATATGGACCGGTGTCTTTGCTTAATCTATGTTATTGTCAAATCAAACTATCCTTCTGTTAATTAAGTTCTTCTGTTGATGACATTCAGCACAGTGGCACACACTTCCCAAATAAAAGCTGGCAGCCATTCCTCTTCCTTCTTTTTCTTTCAGCGAGAAATACCCCAAGTTTGTTGTTCCCAGCATCCAGCTTGCATCAGTGTGAGCATGAGAACCAGCTGCACTGAGCAGCGTGTAAGTGTGCAGCACAATGGTGATTCCCGCTCACGAGAGCTTGTGTCCCAGCAGTTACTTTACTAGAGCAAACAGGAGCAGGTGAATCACAGAGAAGGGTGAATTAGAAGAGGCAGTAGATACAGTACATTGGCTGCCTAAGTGTTTTCTAGTATTTTACAGAAGCCATGACCTGGGTGAGATCCAAAGAGAGACTTAAAAGTAGATAAGAGGAGCGTTTTTTTCTTTTTAACTAGCAACACTCTCCAGTTATATACAGCAGCAGTGTTCTGGGGCAATTATAGAACATAGAATCGTTTAGGTTGGAAAAGACCTTTAAGATCATCAAGTCCAACTGTTAACATAGCACTGCCAAGCCCACTCATAAACCATATCTCTAAGCAGGACGTTTACATGTCTTTTAAACACCTTCAGGGATGATGACTCACTGGGCAGCCTGTTCCAATGCCTGACAACCCTTTTGGTGAAATTTTTCCTAATATCCAATGTAAACCTCCCCTGGCGCAACTGGAGGCCATTTCTTTTCATCCTGTCACTTGTTATTTAGGAAAAGAAACCACGACTGACCTCATTACAACCTTCTTTCAGGTAGTTGTAGACAGCAACATGGTCTCCCCTCAACCTCCTTTTCTCCAGGCTAAACAGCCCCAGTTCCCTCTGCCACCTCTCACCAGCTTTGTTCCCCTTCTCTGAACTGTCTCCAGCACCTCACTGTCTTTCCTGTAGTAAGTGGCCCAAAACTGAACACAGGATTTGACATGGGACCTCACCAGTGTTGAGTACAGGGCCAATTATTATTATGCAAAAATCAAGAGCTGCCTCAGGCTGGATGACATATTTGACTGATGTTTCATTATTAGTAGTTTACATTACTCAGCCTATTTTTAAAAGTCTACACTTGCCTTCCAATCACTTCCAATGGTCCAGATAGACTATAGTGTCTGTAGGACTTTGTGCTTGAGAAGGAAAAACAGTGCCTGTAATAAGGAGGTGACAAGTGCCAAAGCCATTAGTGAGGAGGAAGTTTCTAGTAACAGGTATTGGTGAAGTCCTTTATAAATGCGAAAAAAGCGAAACCTCAAGAGGGATCCTACTTAGCAGCAAGGTGCTTTTGTTAATGATAATTTGAAAAAAAAAAAAGAAAAAGAGGCTTGCAATTATATCTCCCTAAAAGTTTTAAATTAAGAGAAGAGCTTTACAATGATGGCAAGCTCCTTTGGTGTCTGGTCTCCCAAATTTATTTCAGGAAGAAATAATGCCATACCAGTACCAATTTCTATCAGCACTAAACTTGGTACTGATGCCAGAAATTTTTTGTTGGTCATCCACCCTGCTAGTTAAGCAGGGAACTGAGCTGGCTTTTAGGTCCAGGCTTTCCTCCCTGTCACACTGCTAAGTCATGCCCTTGGGCTGAGCTTTGGTGATCGTACTGAACTGAAGGGGGGTTCTCAGGCTTAGTGCAGCATGGGCAGTGTGTCCCCTGGAGCACAAATCTAGTGTGCACATCCCCTTTGGGAATGCTCTGCCCCTAGAATCATCACAGAATCATAGAATGGTTTGGGTTGGAAGGGGTCTCCAAAGGTCATCTAGTCCAACACTCCTGCAATGAGCAGGGACATCTTCAATTAGATCAGGTTGCTCAGAGCCCTGTCCAGCCTGGCCTTGAATGTCTCCAGGAATGGGGCATCTACCACCTCTCTGGGCAACTTGTGCCCGTGTTTCACTACCCTAATTGTAAAAAATTTCTTCCTCATGTCTAGTCTTAAACTCCCCTCTTTTAATGTACAACCATTACCCCTTGGCCTATCACAACAGACCCTGTTAAAAAGTCTGTCCCCATCTTTCTTACAGGCCCCTTTTAAGTACTGAAAGGCCACAATAAGGTCTTCCCAGAGCCTTTTCTTCTCCAGGCTGAAAAATCCCAGCTCTCTCAACCTGTCCTCACAGGAGAGGTGTTCCATCCCTCTGATCACCTTGGTCGCCTCCTCTGGATCCTCTTCAACAGGTCCATGTCTTTCCTGTACTGAGGGCTCCAGAGCTGGATGCAGAACTCTAGGCGGGGTCTCACTAGAGCAGAGCAAAGGGGCAGAATCACCTCCCTCGACCAGGGTAGCCATGTTTCTTTTGATACAGCCCATGATACGGTTGGCCTTCTGGACCAAGAGCACACATTGTCAGCTCTTGCCCAATCTTTCATCCACCAGTACCCCCAAGTCTTTCTCGACAAGGCTGCTCTTAATCCTTCATCCCCCAGCCTGTATTGATACCAGGGTTTGCCTCAACCCATGTGCAGAACCTTTCACTTGGCCTTGTTGAACCTCATGCTATTCACATGGGCCCACTTCTCAAGCTTGTCCTGGTCCCTCTGGATGGCATCCCATCCCACCAGCCTGGCCCTAAGAGGCTGCCACATGCCATCACCATCTTAAATGTCCTAGGGCCAGAATCTCTGCTTTGCCATGATTACACTTAGGGCCGCAAAGGCAAAGAGTCCATTGTTCACCTCCTTGTGTCTCTCTGCAGCCTTGGCACCGTCTGTAAACATTTTTAGTCTGCCTGGACCTACCCAGCAGCAGTGCACTTGACTGGGGAATCATAAACAGAACACAGTGCCTTCTGGATGCACCTCCTTTTGGGTCTCTGTCCTGAGAAAGAAGACCAAAAAGCATACTTCAGTATGTAGCAGAAATGAGTGTAGGCTTACTGAGCTCACACCATGGTTGTGTGACTGAAGACATGTTAATATTATCCAAATATGTTTAAATTATCCAAGCCATGGACAATATGAGCATGAACCATGAAGGCAGAATTATGGGAGTCAACCTCTAGTAAATACTAGCTTTTCTTTTTTGTTTGTTTGTTTGTTTGTTTGTTTTTGTTTTGGTTTTTGTTTGTTTGTTTTGTTTTGTTTTGTTTTTTGCTAAGGGTCATTAGTCTGTATTTTGCCTGGTGACATTCATAGATTAAAAAAAAAAATTAATTTATATTAAGCTCCTTTTGTTTCAATCAAACTTTTAAACACATATTCCCTGTTTTTTATCATCGTTACCCTTTTGCTTTTTCAGCATTTAATATTTACCTTGGAAATAGGAATGATTACTTAGTGTCCATATGTTGTCTGAATATACTTCTGGCAGAAAATGAAATTTTAAAATTGAGCACTTCAATTATGATGTTAAAAAAAAGGGATATGAGATTCTTCCATAGTAGTAGAAATGAATAAATATGTTGGCAATCAAATCAACTGCTAGAGCAGAGATCAATGACTGAAGTGATTTATACTTTCAATTTTGGCTCTTCATCTATTTCATTTTTTGTAGAGCAAACTGTAGAGCAAACTGTTTTGTGGGCAAGACTGTTTCATCTGCTTATGCTGTACCTTTTTTCTAACCTGTTTCAAGTTTTAAAAAATCCTTTACTACTGTCTGATTGCAACCAGTGCCAGAATTTGAGAGATTAGAATTGCAGTGCATGAAGTGCACTAGAAGTACATTAGAAGTTCATGAGCACTGCTCTGCTCTTCTTTCATTCTGGACAGTTTATATCCATACTTAATTGCTCTGAAAAAATAATTTGTTTTTTTCATGGTAGTCAAAGAATGTTCTGTGAGTTCCATCGTAGATTACACTGACTCTTCACATAACATTAATTACCTTAATTGTCAAAGGACATCCTACGGGGCAGGAGAGGAGCAAAGACTATTGCTGAAGTCAGTGACAGCTTTTCTTTAAATAAGAGCTGCATGGAGATCTCTTCTGGTTGGAGTCTGAAAAAATGTGACATAGCAATGTGGGGAAAAATTCACCATCACAGTTGGTACAGTCCATATTCTATAGTCTGCTGGAGGATTTCGGTCTTCAAAAATCCCCCTATCGTTACTAAATACATTTTTAGTCCTGTAGAAAATAATAAAAGTAATCTTTAATTTAGGGGAAAATAAAAGCTGATAAAAATGTAAAACCTTTTCTCCCAAAAGTGTACAGGCAAAGTATTAGTTATGTTAATGACTTTGTTTCCCCAGTAATGTTTTGGAGTTTCAATAACTTGGCTCTTGAGTAAGTTCAATTAGCTATCTAATTGCAAAAATGATAGATGATGGCAGGTGTAGCTTTATTTAGTACTGTGGCTGTGCTTTAATTCTGACAGTCTTCAATTTAGTACAAACTTTTAGATGATTTATCTTGACTATACTTCTGCCAAAATTATTTTTGGGGCCAAAGTGCTAACAAAAAGATAGCATCATTGCTACTCTCACTGCAACTTTAAAGCATTTCATATATACTGTTTCTCCGGGTGGCATGACAAGGCTACTTTTTTAATACATACAAGATTATTGGCTTAATTTTTAACATATCTGCACCTTTGATAGCCATTCACACCAGTTCAAAGTGAAATAAAAAGAGATCTTCAGGATTTAGAGTTTGGAAACTTCTTAGTTGGTTGCAATTTTAGCCATTTTCATTAGGTGGAAATTTCCACAAAAGAATGAAGCATCAACACGCAGACTGTCACTTCAACTGCAGAATGCTGTGATTATTTATTCATTTTCCCCAGTTTTAGTCAAGTTGCTTGACTATCCCGAAATCTTTTAAAAGTTTTGGTAAAGCTGTGGTAGTGCAAAATAGTTCCACTCTAGTGAACTTCAACAGTTTACACTGGGGGAGAGTTTTTATCTATTTGGTATTGTCTTTTTTTGGGCAATTTTGCAGATGTCACCAGAGAAAGGACTGTTCTTTACTAAGGCTTTGAAACTTTGCTGGATCTACTGTGAACATTCCAGTGGTTACTGCATCTTCCCGAAGGAAATGTCTTACTGACTGTGCAAAATCTGTGTTTTTCATGGCACCCTGGTCTATCTCCGTACAGGAAAGAGCCAGTCCAGTTCCATTAAGGACAGGCCCAACTATAATCCTGCATGTTAAAAGCAGGATCTGCCCTTTTGCTTTCTGAAAACCACTCATTCTTAAGTTGTTTCTTAGCTGTCAGATGGTAGTCAATTTAAGTACATCTTTTGTACTCTGACTTATTAACACAGGTGTGTTATGGTGTCCCTCGGGGCTGATGCTCTTCCAAATCTGTATGCCTTCCCTTTTATTTTTCTCTGTTATGGGTTGAGTTATCACCATTTATGCTGATTACACTCAGTTGTGTCTTCTTTGCCTGCTGATTTCACTTTAGCAGTCTTGCTGTTTCTGTCTTGTCTTGGAGACATATGGGGTTGGATGACAGATAACTTTTCTTAAGGGGGACATGGCTACACACCTTTTAATTAGTTCTAAGATTTTGTATTTAGTCACATTTATTCACAGTAACTATTTAAAATATTGAAGTTAAATTTTGCTGATTTTATTATTCATTTGTAAAATATTTATTTCGTACAGTTAAAGAGGAATTGAGACCAAGTATTTTTACTTCTGCTCATGGGTGTAATGTTTCTGAGTTGAAAAATTGTTACTTTATTAACAGGACTCTAAAGAACCATGGATATCAGCATCTAATATATAGTTTCTAAAAATTTATGTTTTTCCTCCCAAATGCTTATGAACTTTGGATAATAACATCGTGAATTCTTCTAACTATGATCTCGCACTTTATTTCAATCCTTAAAGTGATAATTTGATTTTTCTAGATTGAGTTGATGACCCTGACAAGCATCCACCAAACTCTTTGAATTTACTTATCAGGTATATGTAGTGGTAAATACAGCTGCCGTGAAATAGACACATAAAGTATTTGTGGCCATTCATTTTATTGCTGCATGATGGGTGAGATCCTTCTAGTAAGAGAGTGCAAAGTAATCTCAAAATAAGTGCAGTTCATAGAAAAAATTAGAACCCACTTCATTTCATTGCCTCATTTTCATGGTCTGTGATTTTGCTTATCACATGACAAAACTCTGATGTCTTTGACATAATTTCCTTTACCATTTTTGTAGTGAAGTGTACATATTGTTTGGCACAACTCAGTTGCATTTAAGTTTTTATGCCACTTACACTTTAGCACGCCAATCTTCCTATGCTTCTCATGAACTCCTTATTTTTCAAAGCGTCATGCCCAAAGGCTGACATAACAATGAACATTTATTGACATTCATAGGAACACCTATAGTGGCCTTAACTGGCTAATTCTTCTATGGCTTTACTTCAGACTTTCACTATATGAACTAAATGTGATATGAGGGAAGTCATTTTAAAAATGTGGCTTTCACCTAAAAGCTCTAGTGTGTACAAGTAAGATAAGGACAAACAGTTCTACTAGTTGCCCATCAGTGATGGAGGCTAGAAGATGGTGTCTGCAAACAAACAAATTAGTCTCATGTTTTTAAGATAAACCTAATGAGGATTGTGTTGATGAATTATTTAGTTTGTTTGCAGGTGTATGTTTTCAAGATATAACTTTTGTGCAGGAATATATGTTAGTATTTTGAACTAAGAGAAGATTGAAAGATAACCTCTAATCTAGGAGATTTATTTTAAAATTTATTTTAAAATAAAAATTCCGAAGAGTTACACTTCTTCAGTATTCATCACTACTTACTCAAATTCGTCTCTGTATATTACCAGAGTAGCCGTAATTTCCACTTTCTTACACTTTCTAACATCCACACAGAATGTCTTAATAATTTAAAATATGCTAATAGAAATCTGTAGATGCTTCTTTTAATAATGAAACACAAGTTTACAGAATTAAACATTCACTGCAAGTAACTTGATATCTGACTTTAACTGATGATGAGATTACTAGACAAACTTCATTTCTCATTGAACAAAAATTGTTCTCCTATTAAAGAGAAACAGAATCCAAAAGTGCTGTCTAGGAATTAATATTCTTTCCACCTGTAACTCTGATAACTTACATGCGTGGGCCAAACACTCAAAACTCCAGTAAAATCTGAGGAACTGACAAGCGTATTTTCTTTGCTGCTGCTTTTGTTGTCATCGGGGCTATTCAAACCAGTAGGTCTTAAAAGACAACAAGAGAGAAAGTGTGTGATTTCCAGCTTCCTGAGAAATGATCCACTGAGTCATGTCACTGCTACAGCAATTTTTAAGCCTCAGATTATTCTCTGTACACCCTGGCAAAGAGATTCAGAGTTTAAAACTTGATGGAATAAAAATGTGCTGAAACACTGAAACACTGTACCATGAATAGAAAAGTGGTTTGGTTTGGTTTTTTTGGTTGGGTTTTTTGGTTTTGTTCCCCCCCCCCCCAAAAAAAAAAAAAAAGAAAAAAAAAAAAGAAAAAGAAAAAGAAAAAAAAAAGTTGTGCTTGATGCCTTTTCCAGAATCTGAAGGCTACTGGATTTTTATTTCTTCAATTAGCACAAATTTTTATTTTATTTTACTTTATTTTTTAACTTAAATAACTAAAACCTATGTTGAAATTTTTACACAAAATAGGCTGACTTGAATTCATACAAATAACTGTAGCTAGTGGTGTTCCCCAAGGGACAGTGCTGGATCCAGTCTTGTTCAACCTCTTCATCAGTGACCTGGATGAAGAAACTGAGAGCACTGTCAGTAAGTTTGGTGATGATACCAAACTGGGAGGAAGGGCTGACACACCAGAAGGCTGTGCTGCCATTCAGTGAGACCCAGACAGGCTGGAGGACTGGGCAGAGAAGAACCTGATAAAGTTCAACAAGGGCAAGCATAGGGTCCTGCACCTGGGGAGGAATAACTTTCCTGGCAACTTTCATAGTATTCTATGCTCTTAGCCTTACCTGCAGTTCAAAGGAGTTCTTCCTATTATAGAAAAATCAGTTGAAGTCATGTAAACACCAGTGGTTCAAAATCCAACAACAGTTAATTCAAGTTTTTCCTAGCAAAATGCATAGGAATCCTTGATTCTGTTTGAAAAGCTTAGCTGTTTTGGTTTGAGTAGCTGAGTTATAAAAATGAGGGAAAGCATATACACATTGAAAATCTCTCAAAGTATTATTGTTCTGTGAAAAGTTTGTTAGGTTTTTCTTCCAGAGAATTGTAACCATTTTTCATCTGTAATGTTATTTTTCTAAATCATGTTTTGTCCTGGTTGGAGCAATAGTATTGAATATCAGGAAAGCTATAGTTTTCTTAAGCAGTGCTGGCTAAAAAAGATAAAACATAATTTGGATGCACATTATGTTTCTATCAGCCATGCCGAGAGATACGTGTATAGCAACAGACCGAACAACTTTCTAAATAGTTTCATTTAAGGTAAACTGCTGTGTTTCTGAGACTTTTCATCTAAAATAACTCTACATATTTGGGTACTGCCTTCAAGTTTAAAAGCCAAATTACAGGTAACATTGAGGTTCTTAGTGATGATTCTATAGCTTATGAATCTGTCTTTAGAGACCTTGGCCAAATATGACAAACTTCTCAACAGTCAATCATTTGGATCACAAGATTCCCTTCATAAGCAAAACCGAAGCAATTTTGCATGTACTTACTCTTTCAAGAAGCCAATGGTAGTTTTGAATGACAAGAGAATACAGCAATGAGCTGACAAATAAGGCAGTTATTCAGTTGTTATGTGTCAAAAAAAAAAAAAGGGAAACAACACTTCATAGACTTGATTTTCCAGCAATTGACAGAAGCCTTCAGTGTATAATTAAGAAAAGTTAAATAAAGCCCATTTTTAGGAAGACAAGATTAAGGATAGGATTTATGAAGTTATACTATTGCCAAATGAGCAAATTCCTAGCTCTGGTTTTATATGTAGAAACTAAGAATTAAATTTCTTTATCCAGTACAGTGAGCAAAGAATCAGAAAAATTACATTTTAAATTAATGATTCAACCTTGCAACATCACTTTGGGCTATCTGAAGTTTAGCAACCTCCTTCTACCCATTTTAAACATATATCAAAACACAGGTTTAATGATGAACTGTTTACATGTTGAAAGCTCCTTTTTGCCAGCTCTTCTGTTTTTGTCATTACCTGAATTAATTATGGTAGTTCAGAACACCTCTAGTAAACATGCTGATATATCATAGATTATAAACTCATCTACTGAACTCTTAACCATGGTTGCAAAGCAGATTATTTTATTTAAAGACAGCAGCTTAAAAATTTAGACATTTAATTTAATTATCCTCTCCCAGAAGTGTAAGAAGAAATCAGAATCCTAGTGTGAATAGCATTATACTTGCATAAGAAAACTTACAGGAGCATTTTTGCCTCAAACTCAATAATTTTAGTTATAATCACTAACTATGTTTTTGTTTTACAGAACCAGTATGATTTCAAAAAAAGAATAAAATTGCTTTTAAAGTACAAAAATAATTATGAACCACTTGAAATGTAATGTCTGTATTTTATTTCTCATCAGAATTCATTAGTGTGTAACATCAATAATTTAGCCCATCATTTGCCAACACTGACTTGGCTCAGTAGTTCAATCATGTAACCCTGTAAACTCACTTTCCATTAAAATGAATGTTGCTGACAAAGGATAACCAAAGAGATACTTCATTTATTAGCTAAAGAGATACTTCATTTATCAACATTTTTAAATTAGGAGTTTGGGACCACAGACACTTAGCTGGATAAATTATTCAAAGGAATCTTTGCATTAGGCCTAAAGATGTTTGTAGAATGAAATACAATGTTATCCAGAATTATAACTGCCTTTCATTTGTGTAACATGTAATTCACACTATACTATTCCACAAACCAACAGAGCCACCTGCGGAGAATCAAATGACCTACTGGAATGAAATCCTGACTCTCATGTGCAAAATTATAAAATATGTAATAGTTATCCCATATTTTGATTAACTCAATCAAGCATTTCCCACAGAAAACTCCTTACATGAAACTTCTTGCAATACGCACCATAATCTTCCAAAGTTGCACTTGAGGTATTAAGTGCTTTACATTATTTTACTATGAGCAGCTTCTTCAAATCCAGCCATTATCTTCTCCAATCACATCTTTTAAAAATTTCAGGTTTCAGATGTGATGTCTCAGCTTGTTGCTTCTCCAACCTTTTTTCTAGCCAACTATTCTTTCCTACGAGGATACTGGCTTCATTTGCTAAACTTCAGTCCTTTTTTTTTTTTGCTAACATACTACACCTTGGACACAAACATTTCTTTTTTTCAAGAATAAATAGCTACCTGAAACACATGAGGACAAAATTAGGAATAAAATAAAAAAAAAAATCTCTTGTCATATCTTTTGCTTATGCCTAGCAAGATAGATCTGGAAACCAAATCCTTCCTGAGGACAAATCAGTAAACATCTGTCACAGCATCGACTTAACATGACTGTGATCTGACTGTGTATTCTGAGTGCTGCTACTAGCAGTACAGAAGGAACCAATTAAGGACATAAGCAGAAAGTGAATAAAAATGTTATAATACCAGTTTGGTGCAAGCCATGACATTGCTGTCCAATTCCCCTTACTGTTTCATGTCTGAGCAGAGTGTAAGTGGTTTTCCAGAAAGTATTCTCATCTTCATCCCTTTCTCAGACTTGCCACTGCAGATGTCCTTAACCCAGAGACAAGAACCATTCCTCCTTTGAGTGAGATTCCAAGTAAATAATGTAACAGTCTCAGTGCTCATGGGCTGTCATAAATACATTCTTATGATACTCCAGAGAAGCAAGGGATCAAATTTAAGTCTTTATTTCCAAGTGTTCTCATAAAAACTATTTTTTCCAAAATGAATGGGATATTTCCTGAGTGTGTATGTGGTAGCAAAGCAGAAATCTATATTTGAGACAAACAAAAAGACGCCACTATCAGCTAATTCAGGGGACTGAGAAGCTTTGTACCAGAAAATATTTTTTATATTCTTCTCTTTTTTTTGTGAAGGGAGAGTGGGGTGGAAAGGATTACGCCTTAGAGAACTACTCAGTTCTCAAGAATAATTTTGAAGAAAATGAGAACAGAAGCAATTCTCTTTCAATAGTGTTGTATTTCTCATCCCTAGAATACTCAGCACTGTTACAAGAGTATGCAATCCATATCATCACTTGACTCAGCATCACTTTTGGTGCTCTTACTGGCACTGGAGCAATAAGCTGAGAACTGAAGACTTGGAAAGGGCAGTTTCTTTATCACACTCGACTCTCCTCTAAAACTGTGATGGGTCACAACAGTTTCACCGAGTTGCTTTAGCATGCCAGCTTGTCACAGCTATAGTGGAATTTTACTAGAGAATTTTAATTATCTATAATAACTCCAGAAAATCCCATTTTTAATTTGGCACAGAATTTTTAAAGCTATGAGTTTTAGTTTTATTACGATTCCTAAAATAAGAAAATGAAAGAGTACACAAAACAAGGAGATTTTTAATGCTGTGCTTCACTCTGATTAACCTTTAGGGACTAGGAAGTCCTGCAAAATAAAAAACATACCTAAAACTGGTCCCATTGAAGTCAATGATGAAGTTAGACTGGCTTCCTTAAATATGGGACTATTTTCCTCAGGGTGAAGGAAGAACAATTGGAGTCAATGTACGTACTCTCACTATGTTGCCTTGTAGTGAACATTTTATTTTGAGGGCTAAAGTTCCACTTGTGTTGTCGTGACAGTTTTGTTATAATCTTGATGACCCAAGAAGGTAAACAAGGCAGATTTTGTAAGGCAAGGTACTATCTTTTATTAGACTGCGAAAAAAAGACAAGCTTTTGAGTACACAAGCACCTCCTGTTAGCACCATTTCTGGTTTCTTCGATAACTATCTGGGAGGGTGTTGGGCATTATGTTCTTAGTTTCAGTGATATACTCACTGATAATCTAATTATTACTCAGTTTAAAATGTATCTGTATAATTATGCAGCAAAGACTTCCAGCTGTGTTCTGCTCTTTCTTAGATCTTAATAGCTTATTTATCTCACTATGATAATAATTCTCCACATTTAATAGTGACTCCTTTGACCTCTAACAGACCTATACACATGATGAGTCTAACCACGGCTGGTGTTATGTTATTACCTTTATTTTCCATTTATTTCTTATTCTTTTTAATTCCTACTTCTTTCTTCTTAACAGGTAGAGTCTGAAAGATGTGGAAAATTTGAAGGAGATGAGGAAGGAAATTATTTGACTAGATAAATCAGATTAGCATTTGAGATTAGCAATACAAAATGCTATACCAGTCTTTTGAAAGAATTTATAGTTTTTCTTTGTTTTCTCTGGTTTTTCCAGTTCCATGTGTCTCAAGGATAAAAAGCCATTTGTCATCTTTCTTGTACTGATCATCAAAGACTTGAGTTTTTCCTGTATATAAACCATCAGAATTTTTCATTGCTTTATAGTCTCTCAGACAGTATATAATTCTGGAGCTAAATCTGTAATAGCCTGACAGTGTCAGTGTCCCCCTGACGGATATGTTGCTGCCCAATAACCATTCAGGTTGAGAAATCATGCCCTTTAGCTTCACCAGTATGATTTCTGCCTTACCAAGATCAATATCCAGAAAAGTGGCCTGTTTGGGCTGCCATGTGATTTAGAATAATTTAACAAAACTTTTAAATAGACCTGTGTCTTTAAATTGCACTTTCTTATTAGGGAATACTGAAGATTTTTCCTTTTCAAAATTAAAACAATCTTTTATTGCAGCAAACTAGTGGGGAAGTACAAATTATTTTGGAGCCAAATCAACTTCCTTTGGGAGCAAGAAAAGCTTGTGAGGGGTGTGTGGATGCCCCTCTGAAGCAGCATTTTCAGTTTTCTGTCTGTCCCATACGATGGAGGCAGCTGCAGTCAGGGACACAAATGTCCTTGGGGACATGATGGAGAGAAACCTGAGTGAGCCACTCCATGACTTTCCCCCTTCCTGCCACACTCCTTGGCCTTGAGTAGTACAAGTCCTACAGAGAGGCTTTAACTTATATTTTCAGAGACTATGAATGAATTTGCAAAGTTGTTTGTGGATATATAGCTCTTCTAGCTGCTTTTAGGTTAGTGCAAAACCTTCCTTTCCTGAGTTTCCATGTGTGCTACACGGACAACAGGAGGAATATCTCACACTATGGAAACTCAGAAGCATGACCCTGAGATTAGAGGGAGGTCTTTTGGAATTTAGAAATACTTGCTGAAATGAGGAAAATTCTGGCAAAAATTCTCTTCAGTATGTTCTTACTTGTCTGTTCTGGGATAGGAAAATATTAGGAAGAGATATCGCATATGGTTATTCTGCCCTTATACTTTACGTAGCTTCTCATCATGACCATTGCTGGGAACAAAATGGTGGGTTAGATGGTCTGTTGGTTTGAGTCCACATTGCAGTTCATGTTATAGTGTTATGGAAAAATGAGAACCTCAGCACTAATGCTGCTGACTTCTAAGGTAACATATGCATTTTCCAATTTGACATTCACATTTTATTTATATCCCTATTATTGTACCTATACTTTTCTGTATACTTTTCTGATTATCACGCTGTTTTACTGTGTATTCACATACTTCAGATAGTCTACATCTGTATCAAAAGGTGGTTTCCAACTGTTAGCCCTTTTTCCCCTCAGGAAACACATTAAATTATTTATGTTTGAGGAACTCTTTTCTAAGTAACTTTAAAATATACCATATGGGAGAACGAGTTTGTAAAAATATGAATCATAATTGAATATGTGCCCCACGTTGGAAGAAGCTGATACTCCAGAAGTTAATTTTAAAATACTTCCAAGTTATAATACTCATCAAACAGTAATATTTTGCACATCTAAGAAAAAATGTTGGAAGATAAATATTACAGGAAATTGAGCTTGAAGTGCTGTTTAGGCAGTTGTTATTTGACTACAGGCATGATGTTTCAAGAAGGGAATTTACGTGGCCAAAGTTCACACCCTGTTCTCTTTTTTTCCATTCTTTCCTCCAGCAAATGAGTCCTTCTAGGCGTCCAAAAAGGATGAATGTTATAAAATAGGTTGCATCAGTAAAAGAATAAAGTTACTCATCTCTTCTTAAAGTGTTACAGTCTGGCTCAGACATATCCACATGTCACACCTTGCTGTTCCTGCAGTGTGTTAGGTAGAACAGCTGGCAAATGAAAAGCCAGTAGGGGC
This sequence comes from Streptopelia decaocto, assembly GCF_964273445.1. NCBI lineage: Eukaryota > Metazoa > Chordata > Aves > Columbiformes > Columbidae > Streptopelia > Streptopelia decaocto. The sequence continues at coordinate 45,609,206 of NC_138655.1, forward strand.
TATTAAGGACTCTGGGACTGATTTTGATATTTTTCTGTGTTTGAAATCCATTAGTTTCATTACAGTTACACCTAATTTACATCTGGGTGAAAATCAAGCATTAAGTTTGTCTTGTATTTTCAGTCTTTATTTCTAGTTATTTGAGAGCTACTAGTATTTGATACTGTCAGACTAATGAAGCAAATTAAAGATGAGTGACCGTATTTTATGTCATAGATTACATAAAATATTTTTTTCAGTTTCTAAAATTAAATAAGGATTTTTTTTTTTCACTGAAAACCTAATAATGCATATGACGGTCATAAACCTAATTTACTTAGTATATTGTAAAATGCAGGTTCTTCCTAAAAAGCTGAACTTTTTTAGGAAAAGGAGTGGAAGTTTTCTCATAACCCAGAGCTTCGTAAGCATGTGATCTAAGTGTCATGTAAAATAAAATGAAGCACTTGCTTGGTAACAACTATGCTGAAAATCAAATTGTTGTCCCGCTGAAGTTTACAGCCTAATTTGATAATTCATTTTACATGAATGTAATCCATTGATTTAAATTATTCATGGAAATGAGATCAGAGTTTTGTTTTGTTTTATTTCAGGAGTGACAGAATACATGCACAGCTCTCAGTTTTCAGTTAATGGGAACCTAGATGCGTGCTAAACCTTGGCCCTAGACAGACGTATCAGTATTTCATCCACAACAGAATCATTTTGTCAATGAGCCAGGACAGAAAATTTTCCTTTAAGACAATTCAATCTAATCTTAAATTTTTTATTAAATCTGTTTTGAAATTAAGTAAATGTCATTAATAAAGTATCATTTTCCCACTTGTAAACACTAGTTATTAAAAGTAACATTCAACTAAATTTACAATGCATGTTAGTATTACCTTCATTTTATTACTAAAAGACATCACATCAGATCCAAATAAAAGGTACTGGCATTCGTTCCGATGCTGGCTTTTTTACTGACGGTGAGCTTCAGCAAAATCCTGGAAAGTAAAGTCAGTAAATCAGTGAAATAATCATACCACTCTCATTTCCTTTTCTGTCATCTTTAAGAGTTTCATCCATTTAGGTATTTCACCCCAAACCGCATTACTACTGCATTTGGCTATAGCACCTTTACAGTTGTGCCTTTCTTAGGGACAGTGGCCCAGTCTGTTTATTTTCAATTTACATTTATGTTTCCCCAGATTTGCATTCATACAACATGTTCTTCCATTTTTATACTCTCGAGAGCAGCTCTCTAATGGGCTGCACTGCTGTGGATAGTCCCCGGGTTACTCCAGATGCGCTGAATGACAAATACATACAGAGAACAAAAATTATGATTATGGAGAAAGGATCCAGAAAGATTCATGTGCTAGTTGGCTGCAGGATCAGGAATGAGTCTCTGGCTCTGGTTTATTTAGCAGGGATAATGTTGCCTTTTTTAGACTTTATGTTGTCACAGGAAAGATAAAAAGCTGCTGAGTATGCACTCAAGTGTTAATGGGTAGATGATACACATTGTGGGTTTTCCCCTTTGAATTTTAGGTCTTGCCAAGTACTGATTGCCCCTTTGGAAAATTAATGTGAGGAAACAGTGTAAGCATTATGCTGAGGAAAAACAACATATGAAGGAATGAATGAAGAGACTCTTCCAGAGCAACTTTCTAGTGCATAGAATGCTTTGTATAGAAAGGAGATTATTGCCAGACTCTTTCAGTTGTTGCAGTTCTTATGTCAGACATCCATCCACATTAATCTATATCTTTAAATGAGCATGGAATCTGTTAAAAGATGGACCTCTTTCCCAATTCCATATTTATTATTTGTAACATACCACATAAGACTAATAATGCAGGAGGTACTTATTTGGACATCTGCATTGCTTTGTGTGTCTGTGTATCAATCTGCTTTAGAGAAATTACCTCAGGAAGAGCGGTAGATACAGGCTACTCAGGCCAGTGTCTAGCCTCAGGAGAGGACACCAGCTGCTATAATCTGAGTACTGCTTAGTGTATGGTCCTTCTTAATTCAGCCAAGTTCTAGAGAACAACAGGACACACACATATACATATCTAGAATTTCATATTGGCTGACTTCAAAAATCTCTCAGCTCAGCCCACAGAATTTATATTTAGGCCTCTGAGACTGCCTCTATAGGGAGTCTAGATGTTTAAGTCCAGTTCTCTATATCATACTGATTAAGCTCAGAGCTTAATATTTAGCTGTTGTGATAGCGAAAAAGAGGAAGAATGTAAGTGGCATCTCATGAACTCATATTTCTAGCTGGCTGATAAGCCAAACTATTCTGAACTGTTTGCCAGTATTTACCTCGGAAAATTTTTTACATTTTTAAGAATGCAAGACTTAGCTAAATAAGTACAATCATCACAGGGACAGGCAACTTATTTTCTTTTTTTTTTAACATTAAAATACAAGTGTATTAGCAACATGAAACAAATAAATTACAGATAATGATAACACAACAGACAAGGGCAAGAGAAAGAGCTTCTTCAAATACATGGTAGATTAACACTAGAGGCAATGTAGGCCCACTGATGAATGAGGTGGGTGCCCTGGTGACAAAAGATACAGAGAAGACAGAGTTACTGAATGCCTTCTTTGTCTCTGTCTGCTCTGCCGGAGGCTGTTCTGAGAAGCCCCGTACCCCTGAGACCCCAGAGGATGTTACGACAATGGAGTTTGCCTTGGTTGATGAGGACTGGGTTAGGGAGCAATTAAGCAATCTGGACATCCATAAATCCACAGGTCCAGATGGGATGCACCTGTGAGTGCTGAGGGAGCTGGCTGAGGTCATTGCTAGACCACTCTCCATCATCTTTGCTAAGTCTTGGGAAACAGGAGAGATGCCTGAGGATTGGAGGAAAGAAAATGTCACTCTGGTCTTCAAAAAGGGCAAGAAGGAGGACCCGGCTAACTATAGACTGGTCAGCCTTACCTCCACCCCTGGAAAGGTGATGCAACAACTTATCCTTGGTGCCATCTCAAGGCATATCAAGGATAAGAGGGTCATTAGGGGCAGTCAACATGGCTTCACCAAGGAGAAGTCATGCTTAGCCAACCTCATAGCCTTTTATGATGACATGACCAGGTGGAGAGATGATGGCAAAGCAGTGGATGTGGTCTACCTTGACTTCGGTAAAGCATTTGACACAGTCTCCCACAGCATCCTTGCTGCTAAACTGAGGAAGTGTGGACTGGATGATCGGGTAGTGAGGTGGACTGTGAACTGGCTGGAGGAAAGAAAAAAGAGATTTGTGGTCAATAGGGCAGAGTCGAGTTGGAGGCCTATATCTAGTGGAGCCCCTAAAGGGTTAGTACTGGAACCAGTATTATTCAATATATTCATGAATGACTTGGATGAGTGACTAGAGTGCGCTGTCAGCAAGTTTGCTGAAGACACCAA